>NW_009697085.1:0-2490 GCF_000703405.1 Apaloderma vittatum
GCTGGCCTGCTCGGGAGGTTTTGGCCTCCCCGGGGAGGGGAAGAAAGGGACATTTGGGCCCAGAGCAGTGCGAGAACCCGGCGTGCTTATGTGTCGGATCGGTGTAAACCTTTACGAGCCGTTCCCTTAATATGCTGTGGTTTTTGTACGGGGTTCTCTAAACTCCCTTTCCGTTTTCTGTTTTACCTGTGGCACTGAGTGATAATAACTTGCCCCTCCAACCTCTTTGAGGTCCATGGTTGAGATAAATGACAGAAAAGTTAATCACATAAGTTTAAACAATTCCAGAAGGGTCGATGCCTCAGCTCTATTTTGTTCCCGTATGGGTTAATGCAAATACTACCAAAAGCAAAGTAACATCAGCAAAAAGAGGAGCGGGGTGCTTCTCAGTTAAGAAGCAGAAGAACATCGCTGTAATTATTTACATTGTGTATTACAACATTTCTGTTACGCAGAATGTCTATTTGAATATTATTTTTCCTATTCTGCACGCAAAGTCAGTTTAGCACTACCCACAGTCCATCGAGTAGATCTGAGGAGCTCTAAATGCTTGTGGTGTAAATTCAAAAAAAAAAAAAAAGAAAAAAAGCAATGCTTTCTTTTCTGCAAGGCTGTATTTTAGCAGTTCTGAACAAACATCTACTAACTCCTCCTCTCCACTGGCTTTTGTTTGCTTTAAGGTGTTTCCAAACCCAACTACGTGTAACAGAGAGTTTTAATTCTGAAACCCGGATCTAACATCCTAGTTGAGTATGTAACAACTGCAGTCGCCTCGAGACATAAAGCCTGCTTAGCTAAAACTGCAGTGATAGCTCTGGAAAGGCTGACCAATAGGCAAGACAAAAACTTTGGTGAGTCCAGGTGTAAAAAGTTATCTTCTAAATCCTTGGTAATATTCAGAACTTAATCTTTCTGTTTATCGTGAACTCAAAAACTACGAGCAGAAAGAGAATCCATAGATCTAAATACATATACTTAAGGTTAATTTTTTTCTGGAGCTTTCTATGGATACTTTTAAGAAGAGGTAACATATTTTTAATTATTACAGGTAGTTTTCCATGGATAGTAAAATTGTTCCTGATAGGTTTTACCAACAACATTGATGCAGTGGCTAGCCAATATGACTCAGTGGAGGAAGAGGAAAAAGGAACTGGAAATCAACCTTCTTTCTCCTCATCTGCTTAAACATTACGGAAAAGTACTTATCCAAGGAAAGGGTGAGTTGCCTTCAGTGGGTATGCACTGCTGACTGAAAAGAAAATTGTAATACATAAACTAAAAAAGGAAGTGATTTCACTGTACATTCTAATACTGGGAGATAATATTTTCTGATAATCAGTATACACTATGTTAGGATCCTATTTTCCATTCCATTTTTCTGGTGCTTCTTGCTTTTCTCTCTGCACTATCTCTTGCACCATCTTAACAGCTGCAAGACGTTTCTTGAAGCTTAGAGAGCTGGACCGAGTCATTATGTAATGAAATGTAATTGATTAAAAATACCGTATGCCTTTTATTTGTAGCGAACTTTCAGAATAGTATACTTCCCTGTTCTTCCTTCTTCCCTTTTAAGTGGCTTTAAGTGTCAGTTGCCTCTTTTTCTCTTGTTTATAGAGTTCCTCCCACAGTTCTGATGTTGAGACTTGCCTCTTCAGTTTAACTTTCTGAAAATGTTTCACGGAGTATTTGAGTACTTTTGAAATTGTAACACTGAATTGCTTTCTGTGCGTCTGTTTGAAGTTTGCCCTGTTTTAAGTTTGGGGGGTTTTTTTGAAGGGATGGGTGGGGTTTTTGTTTGTTTGCTTGTTTTACAAACTGAGAAGTTGGTGTTATTGGCAAGCTCCTGCTTAGTGCTCCCACAGCTGGCTGTGAGATTTGTGGACGTGGCGATTTAACATCCCTCCCTTTTCAGTTATGCTGTTTACTTGCTCGTGTTTTCAGACTGTAGAGGATTAGCAAACAATACTGGGGATAGTAATGACATAGAAATTCTATCATAATTACATTTGACACATAAAAAAAAGAGGATAAGGATGTTTTAGCTATTTGTATTTGGTTGGTGGCCATAGCCGGGCTTGGGAGTTGCAGTGAAGGAGGACGTGGTAGCCAGCAGAATGTTTTTCAGTTCTCCTCCACGTCTGCATTGGTTGTACTGAGGTATCTTGGGGAAAGACAGAAATTACTTTTCTAGCCTTTTGTGGCAGGTTTGTTTAAAATGATGCGGATGTTCGCTGAAACCTAAGGGTGCGAGGAAAGTAAAGATAACCACGCTTACAAAAAAAATCTGAGCAAAGCTGTACAGTTACGGCTTCGTGACAGTCACTGTGCAGATAGTAAATAAACATTATGGTTCTGAATATTTATGAGATAAAGTATTGTCTCAGCAATATAATTTCAATGTATTTTTTTTTCCAGGCAGTCTGAAGAAACACGTAGACAACCTTTCAGATGAAAAAGTTTCCGTAAATTACACACGGTGGAAGCCGGGCT
>NW_009697086.1:0-7671 GCF_000703405.1 Apaloderma vittatum
GTCTAAGCCATGAGCCGCCAGCTTCTCCAGCTTCTCCAGGCAAGGCATTGGGTTCTTCTGAGCGTGGGCACTTAGGAGGTACCTTGTTACCCGCTGGATTAGACCTCTCGGCCCTGCCAATCTTTTCTGTCTCTTTTCCAGCTTGAACATTCCTTTCAGCTCTGTTTCCACCATCTTGCATTGTTTTTTCTGTTGGGTTTTTTTCTGATCTCTTCAAAAACTGGCATTTTCAGAAAGCTGCTAACCCTGGTCACACCAGCAGCAGTATCTAATTCCAAGCCCGTCAGTCTCTCTCGTCACCCGTTTTCTTTGGTACCACTCAAACCCACTCCCCTTAGTGAATCATACTTAAATCCATCGCAAGGAAGAGGCTTTTTTTTCCATTTCAGCTTCAATAAACAGGTGTTAGATAACTCTGCCGAATTCCTGTGAGTCTCACAAGACAGTATTAAGGTTGGCTAAAATCCTTTGGTAGCTCCTTTAGATAACTCACCTCCAAAACAGTGACAAAACTGTTCCACCAGGAATAATGCTATAACTTCACTGTATTACATTTGTGTACGCTGTGTTCAAACCTGATAGCATCATTAATTAACCCAAGTGGTAGAAGAGACTTTTTGGCTTAGCAGAGGGTTCTTGAGCACAGCCACGTTTCAGTTAAAGTAGCTAAAAGGAAGAGTCAGTAGATAACATTTCTATTCTTAGCTCAGACTTCTCCCATAATTTTGGGAAATATTCATCCTTACATCCCTACCAGTAAAACAAAGGTAGGGGATGACTTTTATTTCCTCAACCCACAGCTAAAGCTTTCATCGTTATCTTTGGAAATATAGCTCAGGAAAAAATAGATTAAATAGATTAAATAGTGCCCCTTGACTGGGCACTACTTGGAGATAAATAAAAATAACTCAGTGAAAATGCTGCGAGTAGAACGTTTCTCCCTCAGACTTTGAAAGAGAAGATTAAAGACTCTGGATTTAACACAGAAAAGAAAAAAGCAGAGGGAACAACTTGAACAACTTTGCACAACTTTTTCAAATCAGTGTTTTAATGATCTGGCCTAACAAGAGATCCCAAAGGGAAACTCCAGCCAGGAATAAAAATATCCTAAAGGGGATTTGTACTCTGCATCAGAATTAAGTGTGAATTGTGCTAAATCTTGGAGATATTCAGCCCCTCCATGTCTTTCTAGGAGTAGACAGAGTCCTACCCCTGTGGTCTTCAGGTGGTGGGGTTTGCTTTGTTTGCTGTATGGTGCTTGGTTTTTTGTGGCTGTTTTTTTTTTAAATCTCATTCTCAGGTTTTACTCAGAAGGGCAATAAAAGGAGCTGCACCTCCCACAACATCAGTCCAACAACAGTGAATGGTGAGGCAACCTGATCTAGAAAAGCCAAATAAAGGAAAAGTGGATTCTAAGCACCGTGTTTCTGGAATACAACTGCAGCCACATATTTATATTTCTATACTGCTTTTACCCACCATGCCTCCTCCAAACACACACACTGTCCTCTTTATAAGCCACAGGCTGAGGAAAATGATTCCTCAAAAAAAAATTAAATCAATCATGCGGTCGAACTGAAATCTATAGGAGCAGTCAGCTTAAAAAACAAGAGATGCAAACCTTGCCAAAGAAGATTTGCTAAATGCTTTGCCTTAAATGTTCAAAATACGTCCTTGGTCAGAGCAGGGGGGAAAAAGAAAGCAAACCCAAAGTTCAGACTTAGGGATGAATGTACCTTGTGCAGCTGGCCCGAGGGTTTTTCGGAAACAACACCCTTCCAGCATCCTCTGGGGCGCTTCCACTTGCGGATGTTTGGCAGCGTTGGCTGGTTCAGCTCCATACAAAACTAGAGAGAAAGGAAAAGGAAAAAGAAAAAAAAAAGATTAGTTTTGTGGGGTTTAAAAAAAAAATTGCAAAATAAAGCATGTAACGAAGCACTAGTAAGAGACATTGTGGAGCCCAGGCTGTGGTCCCTGTCCTCTCTGAATGCTCATAAAGGAGGTGGACTGGGCCACATCCCAGACCCACTCACCCTTGACTGGGCACTACTTGGAGATAAATAAAAATAACTCAGTGAAAATGCTGCGAGTAGAACGTTTCTCCCTCAGACTTTGAGAGAGAAGGACTTGGGGGTTGTGGTGAATGAAAAGCTGGACATGGTAATTTTATCTTGTGATGCAGAAAGAAAAATCAAACCTTGCGTTGTCTGCGAGTTCAGCATACAGAAGGCTGAAGCTGCAAGTACTGACTTCTCGCATAGATGCAATCCAGCAACTCTTTTTTTCCCTCGGAAGGCTGAGAGTCATTTTGGTTGCACTCCCAAAGTGAAAATGCTAAACACACCTTTTAAAATAATTTTCTGAAATGCTAAGATTGGCTGGAGCTTCTAATTCAAGATTTAGGATGAGAGGAAATGGCCTCAAGTTGTGCCAGAGGAGGTTTAGACTGGGCATTAGGAAGAGTTTCTTCACGAAAAGGGTTGTCAAGCACTGGAACAGGCTGCCTGGGATGCGGTGGAGTCACCATCCCTGGAGGCATTTAAAAGCCGTGTACATGTGGTGCTCAGGGACACGGTTTAGTGGTGGGTCTGGCAGTGCTGGGCTAAGGGTTGGACTCGGTGGTATTACAAGTCTTTTCCAACATAAATGATGTTATGATTCGATGCTGCATTAACATACGCCTTTACTGCCTGTTATATACCTTCAGACAGTGCTCGGGCTGGGCTGGATTGATGGAATGAGGAGGCACAAGGGCTGATTTATGGAATGCGGCTGGGTGTCTGCACGGCCTGGGAACAGAGCTCTGCTCTCGACCGATTGCCAGGTGCTACCCTAATAAACACAATAAATCACAGCAGCCACAATTATTCATCCCTGATGTCATTCTGATGACTTTAAACAGCATGAATTTGGTGAATGAGTTTTCTAACATTTGAATAATTTAAATTAGCAGAGAAAAACTGTTGAAATCAGGAGTTCAGCTGTAATCTGACAAAAGAGTTAACTTATCTTTGGGTTGCAGCTGCCTAGAAAGTCCAGCCAGCACAAAGTATATGACAGGGCTGAACAAATCCTACAGAAACCATTGCTTTGTTAAATAGACCATCTGCAGATGACTAGTTTGAATACTGTGTTTCCTCCAAACTGATGTTTTTCTTTCCTTCTTTCTTTTTTTTATTTAAAGGCCATGATTTAACTTTGCTCAAACAAAAAGGTGACAAATAAGATTACACAGTTTGTTGAGAAAAAACACATCAGTCTGTTCTGGGTATGGTTGCAATACTGGAGAACTTGGCTTACAGCAGCTGACTTTAATCTGTGCCTATTTTCCAGGGCTTACAGGCACACAGATTTTGAAGCTGTGACAGGATACTTGCTTAGGTCATGTTTTTTTTCTGAACTGAGAAGGGTATTTCTCAAATCATGTTCTGCCCACAAAACCCAACATCAAAAAACATTACATTTTCCCTCATACAGCATACACAGACAGGCTCCTAGCCCACACTGGGAATGAAAAAAAATGCCTTTTCTCCTTTGCAAAACTAAGAGCTATGCCAATTCCATCGAGGAGCAGTTCTTCAAACTTGAAAGAAATATGAAAATTAAAATCTCAATCCATCAGAGTTGTTTTCTTTCGGGTTTGTTTATTTAAAATTCCTTCTAAGGAGAAAAAGATCTAGTTTTGTTTTTCTCCACAGCCTTTCAGGCTGAAAGTTTCCTGAAATACCATCAGCTTCTTCATCAAAACCAACGCACAGCAAGTCAAAACTCACACACGTGCCGTAATACTAAGAACACCGGGGATTCTTTACAAAGATGCCTTATAACACCTCTGCTGCCGTGGTCTCATTTCTGGCTGGGTGCTGGATTTTGTGGGATCAGCAGGGCTGCCAGGGAGCCAGAACATGGCAACACCAGGCTCTGGGCAAAGAGCACCTGTCCTCTTCAGAGGTCAACCCTGGTTACCTCCCCATTGCACTCGTTTGACATGCAAAGCACCAACAAGGGCCACAAGCTCAGGAACTCGGATGAGCCCCCTTCAACTTTGCTCACAAGCAACACGTTATTTTCCCAAGAAGGGAGGATCCAAAGGTGTAATTGCTCTTTGTCCACCCTGATAAAGAGCTGATGGCTGTGGCTCCCAGAGACAGGCACAGGAATGAACTTATGACTCACTCTGGAAAAGAGTGGAGGGCAGCTGGAGGAAGCTGGAGAAACACACATTTGGGGAGGGACTGGAGAGGGGAAGGCAAGGGATCTTGGACTAATTCAGGAGGTGGGCTGGCACATACTAGAGATGAGGGAATTACAGATCCCCTACCACATCAGCTGCCTTCCCAAAGCTCTCTAAAAGCATCTGATTTGTGCATTAAGTTAAATCTCACCCAGCGCTGTGGCTCTATGCAGCAGATGATTTCCCTCAGCTGAGCATCTTTTTGCTCAAAACCAGGGTTTGCTACCATTAAACCCTGAGGAAAACAAACATGACCCAGGAAAAAGATGCTTTGAGACTTAATAAATTACATATTTCTTATTGCCAGTGATTCCTCTTTGGAGGGCACTTTCATTTCAGACCTGGAGTCAGAGAAGAATCTGTAAGGAGGGTGAGGAGAGGAGGAGGATTGAGGAGAAACTCCCAGGCTGAGCCTGTTGTTACAGCAGGGTATGTCTCGACGCAGTGGTTATCAACTGAACTTTAGAAGGCACTCAAAGTAATTAACTCTCCATTTTGGTTAATTACCATGGTAGCATTCAGGCCAAAAGGGCACTGCAGTAAAGTTAAATAACGACTTACTTCATCAAAACAAAGGTGATTTTGGTTCCTCTTAACCTTGAGAGATGAGAGCTAGGGAATATATATTCCATATCTAAGTGTCACATATACACAGTTCCTTTATTTTTAATAGGCCCTAGAGGAGCATAGGAGATGTTTCTACCAATTCTTTATCATTCAGCTAGGTTGAGGTATCATATGAGTAAAGATTTGACATCATCACGGTGAAAGAGACTTGAAGTTCCAGTGTGGGAGCTGGTGATAGCTGAAAAGGAGACCCTGACCAAGAACAACAACAACAAAATGTTAAACTATATTATGAGGTAAAAATTAATCACTTTTTTTTTTCCAAATTGTAGGTCCTGAATAAATCTTGAAGTAGAAATCTGTACCTGTGCATGAAAGACTTTAATCTTCTGATGGGCTCACTTCCCTGTTACTTTTGTGGCACCTCTTAGTAGTAGATTATGGACCGCAGGAATCTGCAGGTCATGGGCTGAAAACACCAAGCTAAGGGCTGTTCTGTGCTACAGAGCATCTCCCAGGGATGGACTTGGCGCTTCAGGAGAGGGTAAACAGAACATACACCTTGAAAATTGTGCAGTGGCACTTGAGAAGCAGGTCCCCAACTCTCTCCAATAAAAAGCTCTCATCCTGAAAGCCGTGAGCAGAAAAGTTAACAAATATTTCTCAGAGCCTGAAATCAACACCTTTGGTTTTCAAACAAATCATCCTCACTTGACTCCCATGCTCCAGAAGAAGAGGAGCATTTTGTTAGATCGTGCTTCTGAAGAGAAAAAGACGGTTAGGGGGTGGAGAGCTTCGTAAGCGTTATATTTTACTGCATATTATTTATTGCTTGTGCTGTTTGAGTATTGATATTACCTAAAGGCAAATAAAAATTGACAGATGGATGTAGGTCTGATAAACAGATATGAGTATTTTCAAAGGAAAGCAACCCCTCCCCACGGAAGCAATTTCAGCCTCAGCCAAATCTACACATTTGTGTTGGAGAAAGTTTTCTACCTCTCCCTCTTGTACATAATTCTACAATGAACTTAGAGCTGAAAAAATAATAATAAAAAAAATACAGTTGAGGAGAAAAATGCTAGGATGAAAAAAGGAATCAACTTAATGAAAATGCAGCAGCCACAGAATTATTCCTGGGAAGTTTATCTGCCCCATCTGCCACTGTCCTGTTTGCACTGGGTCATCGAGACCTGGGACAATATCTTCCCATCCTTTATGTAGTGGTTGGATGTTCCTAGAGCTAAGTCAAAACATCCAGATTGATGACCGAATAAATCCTTGCCGTGCTCTGTGTTATTCACAAATGCTACCTGGTGCATCCTTCAAAGAGCTCCATAAACTCACAAGCCACAAAATTGAGGCAGAACCCTTCACCACAGCCAAATCCTCAACCTCTTCAGAAATAACCCAGCACCTATAGGCACAGCCACCACCTCTCTCTGTGCCTTAGCTCATTTTTTCAAGCCCAACCATACACAGGCTGGAAACTAAGCTGTTCAAGTCCTCTCCTGCCTGCTTCTCTGCGTCTGCAGAGAAGTATCTCTCTGCTCACCTGAGGAGCATGAAAGCCAAGCCTCAGAGGACTCGGTCACTTCGGCAGCCCTGGGGTTAGGTGGCAGCTAAAGGACTGGGAATGTTTTCACACAGAAGCGGTTTTCCCGCTTGAGGTATTCAAGCCCCTTCCTGAGCTCAACCCTGCTCTGAGCTGGCCCCTGGATGCGAATCCAGCCAGACACGCGCTTCTGTCCTGCCGCTGATGTGTTACTCACCCATTGTGCTTCACAAATGTGCGAGAAATAATTATGCTGATAAGCTCAGCATTATCGCAATTATCAAAAAGTGTGTAATGATTTGTTTCCATATACAAACCCATCTTAATCAAATCAGGCTGTACAGGGTCAGTTGAGGAGTGGTAGGAGCCTAACTTTTCACTCCCAAGTTATTTGTTTTCCTTTTTGAGTATTTATTTTGGAAAAACCTAGCAGCAAGTTCCAATGCCCTCCCAGACAAATTACAGCTCACCAGTCACCCCACTGCTTAATTCTTTGTAATATCTAAGAGGAAATTACTTTCTTTATCTCTGAATATATGATGAAAAAAACACATTGTAGCCCAAAAAACCAGTTCTCTGCTTCCCTTTAGTCATAGTGTTCCTGGGACAACAATGCAGATCATTCGCTGGCATGTTATCCTACCTTCATCCTAAACAAAAGTCATTATTTGTATAAACAATGTCTTTTTATAGATCTTAAAAGGAAAACACAAAAAGCTTCAATGCAGAGCAGTGAAACAACAACTGAATGAGGCAATGTAATAACTCCCCAAACACATTTTAAATGCTGGGGTTCCTGTCAAAGAATTACAGGATGCTCAACTACCTGTCATCAGAATGGGATACATAACATCTTTCAGTCAGTTTACCATCCAAAGGGAAGCTGTCTTCACAGATGTTTGGTGGAAATTTATGCTGGCCTTTCTCCATGGAAGAGAGCACCCATATTTGTCAGCCTCCACACAGGAGGTGTTGTGAGAGTTCTTAGTTTCTCATGTTTTCATTCACAAGCTGAGCTGCTTCTCTTTACTTAATGGGACAAACTAAATTTTCCTCTAAGGGCTTTTTTCTATTTTTAAACATAATACAGGAATTAAGACTCAAGAGATTGTCAAGTATGGTCACAAATCCTTGCAATTTATTCTTGAAACTTTTTCAAGGGAGTGTTTTATTCTGCATAAGTAGGCAGTATAATCATTATCAGCAATGGGATGCTAAGGGAACTGATATGACATGAAGAAGAATAAAAAGAAGCCCTCATGATTACAAGGCTCTTTTTTTTTCACCCATCTGCTTTCACAAGAGATGAGTTCTT
>NW_009697086.1:7702-10193 GCF_000703405.1 Apaloderma vittatum
CCCTCCATTGTCATAAACCAGTCTGCTCAACTGCTGAGCTGCACTAAAACCATAGCCACTCCACGACCAAGTTATTTACTTATCACTATGTCCTCTGCAGTGAATGTTCAGGTGCTTCTCCAAGTTTGCTTTTTTCCCCCCAACTCAGTATTTCCAAAGGAAGACAATAAATTTCATTTCACTGCTACTTCTGCCAGAAACAGGCACACGCTTGGGGAAGATAATTAAAGCAACACAGCAACGGGTATTTTAGAAATACTACTCAAAATGTACTACTACAGGTCCCACTTCAGGCAGCGACCAACACAAAAAGACCCAAGTCTCACACAGCGTGAGGTACCCAATTCTTTTCTTATCAAACATAAAACTTAGGAATTGATTTCTGTGGTGTAAAATCATACCACTCTGAGCACAACTGTACTCACCCAGCAACCACTGGGACTATACGAGGTGAAAATCAGTTTATCAGAACCTAGCCCTTGGTAGCGAAAGCAAATGGAAAATCATCCTATGAAACGTGAGACCAAAAAGTGATGAGAAATAGTTGCTAGTTCACCAATTAAAAAAAACCCAACAAACTAACCAATTAGCAACCTGTATCTGTTTGCCATGGTCTGAACCTCCTTACCTCCATGTTGCCTTCTGCCAGAGGAAAAGAGAAGGGGGAAAAAAAGTGCTAATACAGCAGAAGAACAACAAAAAAAATGAAAAGGAGCAGGGAAATCACATTATTAATCAAGGAAAGCTGCTTAAGCACTTAAGATAATGAAGTCTCTCTACATTTCCATGATAAAATTTTACTAATTTCCAGAGGTGTTAGCAAGTGATTTTGTTTCTTGGGTGGGCTTTTTATTTAAAAAAAAAGTGCCCTTCTTGCATCTACCTGGGGGTAAAGACAGATGGGACCGTGTTGATACGCAGCGTGAGAAGGAATAAAAAAGCAGCGTGTTAAGAAAACTGCGGTGACACAAGATAAAAGGCACAGCCCTCATTATCACAAGGTGTCAGTTTGGCCACCTCTACAAATTCTTGCATCAAAAATAGTTATTCACTGGGTATTTTACTTCCATCCACTTCTTTCCTAGTGTTAGTATTACAGTTCCCCATTCCCCCCCCCAACTTTTACATCTCTGCTCAAAGCAAGCATTCTTTCCCATGGTAAGAACACAAAAACAAGGAAGAGAAAAAATATATAATGTGACTCACAACTATTGCCAGCCTCAAATATTTATTCTGCCTTCAGGCATTGATTATACCACTGTATAGAACACTGTGCCGCCTTCTGTAAAGTTATTTAAATCTTTCTTGCATCCTATTCCATTACCTTTTTTTTGGATACTTATTATTAGGAGGATCTCTTCCAGGCTGCTAGCATTAGGATACGTCATCTCACCCTTTTTAAAAGAAAAAAAGTCTTATACACTTCTTACATTCCTTTGCACACCTATAGCCCTCAAAAAGCCCAGTTTGACACTGATTCCTCTCTGAAATGACACATTTATAGGTTTGCAGGATTGTTTTCTGTCTTCACCCACTAGCCTTCCACACTGTCCTCCAACCCTGACCAAAGTTCTGCTCTGACAGAGGCAATTAACTCTGGCTCCCCATAGATAGCATATGCGTCACTTAATCCACACAAAATACAAAAAAATTACTTGGGCTGATATTAAAACACTCTTACTATTCTGTCAATCTATTAAAAGGGGAAAATAAAACCCCATCCTTCCCCAGAATTGCCGACTACTCAGAACTGCTTCTGTTCTGCGAACTTGCTTCACCTTTTGCCATCTTCTAGAAGAAAGTCAGGAGAAAGGACTTACTAAGAACCACAATTACTCCTACCACTCACACACAAAACTTATGCCAGCATCTGTAAACATGTATTTTTCTGTTTTGCCTTGTTCTGGAAGTGTAGAAAATGATTTTACTAACTTACTAGGCAAGTTTGGCTTTTGCTCAGGGACAAGACTAGATGCCTCATAAAAGAATGCCAAGCCAGTATAACAATTAATTTGCATACCACCACTTCTCAAAGAGGTGCATCTGTGCTCTATAGGAGAAGAAGGCATTTCTGAAAGGTCAGCATTTTAAGAGCAACCTGTGGTCTCCATGGCTCCTTGTGACATGTAAAGCATCGCTTCTAGTGTTTTTTTCATTTAAGTCCACTGATCTTCACAAATTAGATGGGCAATGTGACTGAAGAGGAAAAAAAATCCAGCCAAGATCAAATACACCAGAGATACTAGCAGGTGAAAGCCTGTGTTTCCAGTGCTGCAAACTTGATGGCAAGTTTGCAGTAGAGGGGCCTGGAAAGGCAAAGCAGTCATAGGTCCCCAGCAGAGAGCTACTGAAATCATCACGGAGCTGGCCAGAGCCATATGGTCTACTGATTGTCCTGGGTTTGAGAGACTGCTACGACGGATGGAACCCACAATTCTGAACTTAATGAACTTACTAAACTTTCCTATATGTAGATCATTAGCTCGTGATC
>NW_009697087.1:0-325 GCF_000703405.1 Apaloderma vittatum
TTAACCACCAGCCCTTCCCTATTGACGAGAAGGAGGTCTAACATAGCACCTCTCCTTGTTGGTTCCTCTATCACTTGGATAAGGAAGTTATAATCAATGCATTCTAGGAATCTCCTGGATTGCTTGTTCCCTGCCCTGTTGTTCTTCCAGTTGATGTTGGGGTGATTAAAATCCCCCATGAGGACCAGGGCTTGTGATTGAGCAGCAGCTCCTATCTGCTTATGAAGGGCCTCGTCCGCTTGGTCCTCCTGATTGGGTGGGCTGTAGCACACCCCCACTGTAAAGTCTTCTCCCCTTCCTTTCACCCTGGTCCCCCGGCACTCCG
>NW_009697087.1:386-6984 GCF_000703405.1 Apaloderma vittatum
CTCGTTTCCCCTGCCTGTCCTTCCTGAACAGTTTATACTCCTCTAGTCCAACACACCAATCACAGGAGTTGTTCCACCATGTCTCTGTGATGCCAACAGAAATCCACAGGTCCTTTTCCACCAGGCAGCTTTCCAGCCACTCTTCCCCAATTCCGTAGTGTTGCTTGGGTTTGTCATGACCCAAGAGGAGGGTCCACCACTTGGCCTTGTTGGACCAGTGCTTTCGGCTGCCAGGCTAGGAATGGGTGAATCTGCATGGTGGGGTTGTTCAAACTGGAGAGGAGCCTGTGTCTTGCTGCAGGCTTGTCTTGTTTTTACCATTTGTTACCATGCAAATGACAACTTAATGTGCCATGATGTCTGTGAACAGGTTTTGTCTTCTAAGAATGATTCCCATTCGAATAATCCAATTGGCCTTTTATTAAGTAGGACTGGTGCCAAACCTGAGCCCTGGGGAACACTGCTTTTGATTGGATATCACCTGGATTTAATTCCATTCCATCCAAGACACAGGCAGTCTGTTTCTCCAGGAGAATGCTGTGGGAAACAGGCAGTATGTTTGCCACCTGACTGAAGAAGAAAATACAGCCACTTCTTGGACATATGCTGAGCACATGCAGTTTATCTGTATTATGCATCAGCTCTGACAAGGCTGCCCTATGCAAACTGAACTGCAAGTGTGTAGTCAGTTCGGTGCATTTGGACGTGACAGGAATTGTAGGAAATTTATAGATCACCTGCAAGGTGTTGAGCAGCATATCCAAAGTACTCTGCATCTGTCTTGTTCCACACATAATTAATCTACAGGTCCTCAGGGGGCCAAGGCTGTGTCTGAATATCACCACCCTGACTCCTCACCTGGAGGTCTTCTGCCAACAGCTCTTAAGCATGGCCAGAGGAATATGGGCCCAAGAAAAAGGAGGAGAGTAAATTCTTAGGGAAATTGGGTGCTCCATTTGGTTTGTTAAATCTAGCCTAAGAGAGGTAAATGATTAACCTTCTGATCAGATTTTGCTTGTCTCCTCACTTCATTTTTATGTGTGTATACACTTGCACTAATAGCAATTCACCCATGGCTGACCTTTACTCCCCCACAACACTCCTTGTGTCACCTCAGCACTTCTGTCCTCCCAACCTCTTTAATAGTCACACATTAAAAGCTTTGTAGATGCTTAATACGCTTTGTACATCTACTGTTCACAGGGCACAGATTGCAGGCTGAGGCAATGCTACATAAGAAATGCAAGCTCGCTTGCATCTAAACCAGCAGGACTGAACAGAGCCCAGAATGCACAGACACTGCAAGCTGAAATGGAAGAAATTGTTGTAAAGCAAAGATTACAACTTGGGAGTAAGGGGTTGTCAAGAATTTAGGAGTGAGCAGCTGGAACCAAGTTAAAACAGACTTTTAACCTAGGGGAGTGGAGGCTTGCTGAACCTTGCAAGCGGCAGGAAAGAGGAAGGTGTTGAATCGGGAAAGTAGGTGTCGTGTCAACGAAGAAAGTGATGACAAGTCAAAGGACAGCTTGTCTTATAAAATACCATCAGTCTGTGAGACTGAAGTACTTGACATGAGAAAATGGTAGGGAATGAGGCAAAAAATGTCTAAATTTGAGGTTGGAAAGATGTATTAGGATGAAGGAGGAGAGGAGCACAGTAGAGTTTGGGAAGGAAGAGAGTCAAAAGATGAACGATATCATTAAAAAGTGAAATTAATTTTCTTTCCTTGAGAAGTTTGTTGCCTTTCATTGAAAAATCAAATGCTCTTAAAAACAAGAGGTTTCTTGCTTTTAGATCAAGAACTAAAAAAATTTAGAGCATCTTTATTTGTTGTATCTTTGTCTCGGCTGCTTCATCATTTTCTGTGATCCAGCTTGACTCCATCATCTCATGATGTGCAATGGTGGCTCACCAGAAGGCTTATAAATCCATTAGGTTTGAAATGAGAGGGTAAAATCAGGTAAATGTAAACATTATTCTGGAATCTGCCTGCAGTGACATGCTTCACCACTTGACTGTGATGTTACTCCCATGCATCTGAGCTTTGTAAAGTCTCCTTTATCACCCACAGGTGTGATTTTGTGTTGCTATCACTGAAACAAATCTAATTCTAAGGCAAGGCTGTGAGTACCAGCACAAAATCTATATCAGAGCTCTCTTAGACAGAAACGTACCACTGAAATAGATTGTCTTAAGTTCCTTGAGCTTAACTTCAGCTAAAGCACCACAGTATACCCTTGCAAGAAAAGCAGCCTTGGATGCTGACTAGGATGTCAGTAATATACTGTTAATGACAATTTGCAACTTTTAAACACTTTCTCTGGGATTTGTTTTGGAAACACAAGTGATTTTCTTAGCTACTAGTTTTAACAAACAAATAGATGAAAGTTAAATTTTTTTTACTCCCTTAATCTATGAATATTTATATACAGGTGTTCAACATGTGCAAAAATATATCACTGGCAGTGATAGGTTCAAATCTCACATGTAGGCTCTGCTAATAGGACTGTCTCTATACAGATCTTTTGCACAGATAAAAGGTTATGTATAAATACCTTACACCTGTCTTTGCAAAGGATGGACACTTTTCAGTTACTAGACTATAGTCTGGCCAAAAGCAATATCACAAACCATAAATACTTCCAGTTCTTCTTAGTGACTTTTTTCCAGCATGCATCCAAACTATTTTTTTAAATACCATGTCTTAACATATGTAAGTGACAACATATAGTTAAGCTTGTGTTCTCAATTTGCCAATTTGCTTACTATGTGGTAAAACAAGACAAACAGAGATACAAAAGGATCCATTATTTCAAAATTACCATCAAAAGGAATAGGAAAATATTAGTCTTACACGTAAAGAGGAACTCCAGTGTGAATTGTGAATGATGAAGTCTAAATACTGGCATTGTACTGTGTTAGCGCAGCCAAATAAGATATAAAAACAAGGGAGAGGAATAGTCTTTTCCAATATTTCTCTCCTTTTGCAGCTCTGTTCTTTCAGATTTATATTACCTTATCCTTTCAAAACCATTCCTAGTCACTACATAGGTACTTTTCTCTCCAGATAAAATTAATTCATTCTGAGTGGCATTTCAAAAGCTCTTGAGCAGATCATTTTAGTTTTAAATGGAGCCTGCAAACTTAAACCCAATTTGCTGATTTTTTTTTCACCATAAAAGTCAAGTTAATAACTGTCTACTACAGCAATCGTTTCACCTTCAGTCAACTTGCTAGTTTACAGTGTTTGTAGCCCCCATGTAACAGTAGTCTCATATTTTAGAAAACTCACCATTTAATAAAATTTCACTATAATTTATCGTATAAAAATTGTTGCTTTTCTTTTTTTTTTCCTTAGAACATGACAAACATTTAATGCCATAATTCTAGCTGAACAACTGACCAAAGAATTTGGCGTAAAATTTATTTAAACTTGCTTTTTTTTTAAATAACTGAAGGAGAGCTGTGGCATGATAAGCCGCTGGAAGTCATATTATTTGCTGCATCAGTAATAAGGCCTAATAATCAGACTATTGTGTCTACAAATGACTTTTTAAAATATTCCTAAGATATACTTTAGTCTTTCTAATACTGTTAAACCAGTAATTAATTCTTCATTTCTGATATACTTGAATTGAGGCATTGCAAAACTGCTTGTAATTAACAATAATAAATAATAACAACTAATTATAATAACTAATAGTAATCACTAAAGCCCTTTATTTATTTCATATCTTCCAGACCACTCTTTTCAGCAATAATACACCCTTCTGAGTCCACAGGCCTGCTGATTTATAGGCATCTATTTGATTTTGTGTATAGTTGTAGCACCACCAGATTGCCCTTATGTGCGAAGCATGTGATGAACAATGTTTGTTATTTCCGCATTCACTGAACTGTAATCGTGATCTCCAGATTTGAGAGGCTTGATTTTGAACCAGAATGAGAAACCTCCCTACATTCAGAGCCTCCACTGTAGGTAAAAAACCAAAACAATTTTCATCTGACTTTTAGCTACAAATATGATTTTTGTGTCTTCTCTGGCCAAAGGGTGGAGACTGCTGCCTTCTGATGCTTCACTGGTATGTGGGATAGAGATGATATGCGTTGTATTTCTAGTGAATAAATTATAGATGGCTCATTGCTCTGTGCCTTGTAGATTTACCTACAGCAGATAATAAAATTCAGATGTGTTTACAAAGCATTGGCCTAATTGGAAAAAAAATGGTCCACTGGTAATGACCACCCACAGTATGAGGCAATGGAGACACTTCTGTCAGGGTTAGCACAGCATTTTGGCCAGAGTATCAGAGACTGAGAGGAATATCTAAGGAATTGAGCAGAACTTTTCCCAGCATAAGTCATTACTGAAGAACATAAAAGCAATAATGCTACACATAGGCAATAGATAAAACAAATTTTGCTATTATGTTTAGTAGCTCTCTTCTCTCCCTGTATGGGCATAACATTAATTGACAAAATCAGCACGGAAGAACTGGGTCTGGATAAACTCAATCTGTAGCAAATAAGGTTATAAATGTGATATTTTAAAAAAGCAGGAGCCTTGAAAAAAAGCTTTTAAAAACACATGCTACAAATAAAAACATCTACCACCATCACCAAAGTAAATTTTTTTAGAAAACTAGGATATTTGAAAAATGTTTAGTCAAATGTATTTGGATATGCATGTTACATAAGGAGTTAACCAACACCTATGCTCTTTCTAAGCCTGAGATTTTTTTTTTAAGATGTTTCTCCAGTTTCGATAATTCAAACACAGATTGTGACTCCATGCTTCAAGTCTGGGTCTGTATTCTGATACTTTTATAAAAGTTGGACCCTGTCTTACCCTTCAGTTAACTTTCAGTAAGTTCAGTGGGACTGTTCATAAGGTAGAGGTGACTGGATCTGGACCTTTAAAATAAAGACACACCTTCCATACAGGTAGGCAGGTCTTGCTGTTCCACTAGAATATCTGTGTCTTTTAAGGAAGTATCAAGTACAAGTTGCGGCTACGTAACAGGTTTCACAGGTTTTTAGCCAGGGAGTCCTTAAAAACTCTTATATATTGTCAAGGAAAGATCTGCTCTTTTTTTTTTTTTTTTTTTTTTGGTGAGTTGGCTAAACCTCAGCAGCAGTTCCATGAGCTCCAGATGCTGTTATACCCAAAATTTCAGTGCACTGAATTCCCGTAACTAAAACCAGCTCAGACGTGAGTAACACACTCCCCAACAGCTTTCTAGTCCATAAGCTTAAAGAAACAACTGCCTCACCTAGCAGCACTGCACACTTAGGTCCAAATATTACTTTAAAAAAATGTGTGTAAAGAAGCATGGTAATTTTTGGCAAGCATTTTGAGACATATTACTCCTGTCAACTGCAGACTGCGGGAGTTTTCAAAGTGAAAATTAGGCAGCTCAAGAGATGCATGGCAAAACTCCTAATGATGCTCTGCAGTCCTCCACCACTTTAAGCAAGTATATTTTTTTTTTCCAGGAAATATATAGGAACATCTTTTAATTTCAGAAGAAAGGACTAAAAATAGTAAAAATGTGATCACTTAATAACAGAAATGAGTGGGCCAGATCCTTTATTCTGATACATTTTAGAGTATGCATCCCATGCATCTGTGTTAAAGCCAGCCCAGGTTTGTTTCCTTGTCTTTGCTGAAATCTAATTTAACACAGACCACCTCAGAGGAAAGTCTTACAGAACTGAAGGGAATCATCCCTGCACTGAGTGCCGGTAGCATTACAGCTGTATGAAGACAAACTTTAAGCCATCTGAGCATGTAACTTATGTCATCAGTGTGTGGCTTAACTGTACGTCTACACCTTGCTAGAAACCCATGGGCTTTAAGGCTGCACAGTCTTCCTGTGGAAATAAATACAATTGTAGCAGCCACGTTAGTGCCACCAACAGTAGTACTGACACCTGTTATTAATCACAGAATCATAAAATAGTTTGGAATGGATGGACCCTTAATTTGTGATTTTATTCAGGCGTGGATGTTCAGGTGTGTTCACAGAGGTTTAGCATTGTTCACGTGCTGATCCTCTGCTATTTTGTCTTAAACTTAATTTAACTTTCTCAATGTTTATTATTGGGAGATGAGTTTTCTTTGTGTTTCCATTCACAATATAAATATTCTCTAAAAATGGTATTATTGGCAACATGCCAGACTGAGAGACTGTGAATTATACAAAACAAGACTTACTGATGTTGTAATCTTCATCCTCTCATTCTCTGCTTGAGAAATAATCTCATCATGTCATTTGTGCCATATAAAAACAATGCAAAGGATTTTTCCATCTGATTTTAACTGGAAACTTGTGATTACAGACAAAATATAACCGTTCAATATGAAGAATATGGGGGTTTTTTATTTCATTTAAAAAGAAAGGGGAAGACATTTATAGAGCAAATGTTGACAAAGTCTTCATATCAAACACCAGGTCAGCATCTTAAACACAGTAAAATCCCCAAATCTGCAAAGTTGATGCAATATAGGGCTACCTAGGGGAAAAAGATAGTTATACTCACTGCTGTTTTACTGCAAAGGGTGGGATTAAAAGTCCGTACTTAATAACTGTAAATT
>NW_009697088.1:0-452 GCF_000703405.1 Apaloderma vittatum
GCTGGCATTGGCTCTATCAAACTCGGGAAGCTTCTAGCAGCTTCTTGCAGAAGCCACCCTGAAGCTCCCCCCCTGCCGCCACCAAAATCTGGCTGGGCCAACCCAATACAGTGGACTACAAATGTATTTGTACCACAAATACACTACAGTATGTTTACCACATAGTTCCATGCTATTAAGCATGGAAGCCAACATGGCTTCACTGAGTGCAAATCATGCCAACTAATTTGGTGGCCTTATAAGATAAAGCTAAAGTGCTAGTTGCTGTGGGAAAAGCAACTGATGTCATTTACCTGGACTTGTGCAAGGCAGTTGACACTGTCCCACGTGACATCCGTGTCTCTAGGATGGAGAGACATGGACTTGATGTGCAGACCACTTGGTGGGTAAAGAACTGTCTGGAAAATCACACTCCAAGAGTTGTGGTCAATGGCTCAATGTCCACATGGAGA
>NW_009697088.1:565-2132 GCF_000703405.1 Apaloderma vittatum
CCAGAGGGACCTTGACAGGCTTGAGAAATGGGCCAGTGCAAACTGCAGGAGCTTCAACAAGTCAAAATGCAAGGTCCTGCACCTGGGTTGGGCCAATACTAGGCACAAATACAAACTGGGCACAGAGTGGGTTGAGAGTAGCCCTGAAGAGAAGGACTTGGGTGGGTTGATAGATGAGAAGCTCAACATGAGCCGGCAGTGCGCTCATGCAGCCCAGAAGGCCAACCACATCCTGGGATGTATCAAGAGAAGCGTGGTCAGCAGGTCAAGAGAGGTGATTCTCCCCCTTTACTCTGCTCTTGTGAGACCCCCCTCAAATATTGCATCCAGTTCTGGAGTCCCCACCATAAGAGGGACATGGATCTGTTAGAGCATGTTCAGAGGAGGGCCACAAAGATGATCCAAGGGCTGGAGCACCTCTGCTACCAGGACAGGCTGTGTGGGCTGGGCTTGTTCGGTCTTGAAAAGATAAGACTTCAGGGGGACCTAATAGCTGCCTTCCAGTATCTGGAGGGCACCTACAGGAAGTCTGGGGAGGGACTTTTGAAAAAAAGTATCCACCAATAGGACAAGGGAAAATGGGTTTAAGTTAAAGGCAAGTAGATTTAGATTGGATCTTAAGAAAAAATTCTTCAGTATGAGGGTGGCAAGACTCTGGAATAAATTGACCAGAGAAGTTGTGGATGCTCCTTCCCTGGAGGTGTTCAAGGCCAGGTTGGATGAGGCCTTGAGGAACCTGATCTGGTTGAGAGGCATCCCTGCCCATGGCAGAGATGTTGGATTAGATGGTCTTTAAGGTCCCTTCCAACCTAGGCCATTCTATGATTAATGTATGGTATCATACAGGGTTTAACTGTGACTGTCAAGATGACAGATCAGGAGATTTTACTTCTTGCCTTTGCAAGATAAAACTTAGCCTGAGTTTCCATATGCTAGCCTGCTCATATGACACTCGTTTTCTATATGGCCCACGTCTGGTAGTGAAAAAGCAAAGAGCAGAGAAGTAACAGTGGTAACAAGTAGTAATAAAAGTAAAAAAAAAAAGAAACAGAGAAAAAGAGATTAGGTCACTTACCTCAATCTTCTGCTGAAGCACCATTACATCTTACTACGTGATTTCTACTACTTTGTGAAGGTTGGTTTTCCAGCTGCATTATTTCCAGATCTGGTGGTAGTTGTCTATGGGCCATGAAGACCAGTGAGAAGCAGCGAAATGTGTGTTAGGTGTCATAAAGCACAAATGCAATGACTATATGTGGTGCAGGATAATGTGACACCCTCCCCACCACAATCTTCACTTAGAGCTTTGAGACAGATGATATTACTGGCTTGGATTTTCTGTAAGTTCTGCTAGCTGTAATCAAAATTTACACTGTATCCACTCCAGAGTCAGCTTTAAATCCTGCTGAGAAAAGGTCTTGTGTACCAACTTCAGCCCACCAAGGTGTACATCATTCAGTATTTGCTGGGAAAAAAATTGCTGTCTCACAGTTATTTCAAGATTGCAAATAGGTAAATTCATTATCTCTGCTTGCAAGAGAGGCAGCGATCGAAAGAGGGGAGGGGA
>NW_009697089.1:0-2834 GCF_000703405.1 Apaloderma vittatum
GCCTTTCTGGACCCGCCTTAGCTGTAAGCGCCCCAGAGCTTGAGCTGCCTCTTGCCGCGCGTCTGATCTGTGCCTTCGGAAAAGAGGCGTGTGCCGGGAATGCCCTGGTATTGCTGTGCAAAGGAGGTTTCTGCCTTTTTCTGCCGCAGACGAGAGCGCACAGAGTTGTTTGGCCCTGGGGAGGTGCCTTCCTGTGTAACTGGGCCGTGGGCTGGCATGGAGACACGCTCCTACCCAGAGCTGTGTGCTCCTCGGGAAGGGCAGCGTAAGGAACCGGAGATTAAAGCCTGTAACGCAGCAAGAAATGCCGCGTTCCCGTCAGGAAAATACTTTGCACAGCACACAGACCACGTGTTCAGTACGGTCTGAAAGTTTTCTACGTGAGCTGAAGTAATTTCGTTGCTTTGTGTCAGTTTTGTGCACATGTAGCATAAACTTACATCTTCCTTTCATGGATAAACGCTGGGTTGTGGGAAATGTTTGTGTTCAAAAATATGCTTTGGCTAATATGAAAATACCTTCCATTTAATGCCTGTATGATATTCACACTACAAGACAGGTGTTCTGCTCTTAGGGCAACTACTAAAAACTTTGCAGTTTAATATTTAAAACAATATTAAGAATAAAAGAGTTCTGATCATTAAATTAGGATTAAAGTGGAGCAGAAGCTCATCTATTATCTGACACTTGGCTTCTCTAGTGCCTGTCACAAAGTAATGGCTCTCCTAAACTGTACATTAATCATCAACAAGAAGTTAAGAAATGTCTGGTTTCAGTCCAACAAATTTTATTACCAAATAAATAGCTTTCATACTATTGGGATGAGCAAAGAAATATCTTTAACAACAAATTCCTTCACATCTGAATGAAGTTAGTTTACACCATCTCTCCCATGAGTTTAGTTCATTGCAATTGCCCAGCCTCTACTTAAAAGGAAAGAAAGTACATGGGATAACTTTGCAGGCAAGCATATAGGGAAGTACATTTAAGTTTATGTATATTCAGTACATATTTTGAAGTGCATAGTAAAACAGCTTTAGAAAGCAAAATGTCCATTTTAAAACTATCAATATTTGTCAATGGAATGTCACTGAAACAATCACAGGCAAAAGCTATACAAATCTGGCAAGTAACAGTTACTTTACTCACGAATTCACTGCCTGTGTCATCTACAAAACAGTAAGTGGAACAAGGGGAATAAATTTTGCATTCTAATTACCTGGCGGTGTGTGGCCTGCTGCTTTGAGAACAGAGACGAAAAGTGTGTTGCCTTTTGGATGCAGAAAATGTGTGTTGCCTTTCTGCAATCTCTTGGCTTGCTTTTATGCCAGGTGGCTTTTTCTGTCATTTTGAAGAGTAAGGTCTTCTCAGACCCACAGCTGTACATTGACTGAAATTCCATTCTCTAGCAGAACCAGTACCTATGCCTACATGTAAGTGGCACTGCACAAAGTTTATGTAGCTCTTCAGATTTCTAAGTTTCTCTTCTCCTGGTACCAGATGCATTCTCTCTATGCAAGAAGGAGTTCCCAGGAGATGTTTCTGGTACCTTGTGCGGTCTGTTATTACTGACCTTTTGAAGTCTTAATTTGTATCCTCTCTTGTACTGCATGATGCTTCAGCCATTTATTTCTGCCCTGTTTCCCTGACCCAGCCACTGGCTAAAGCATGAAGTCCTATCCTTGGGCTGGCAGTGCTGGCAGTCTCTCCTTCCTGTTCCCACACTATCCCCCACTCCCAGAAAATGTATTATTCTCTTTACCCCCTCAGACACACTGGAAGAAACCCAAACAAACAGATGAAACCCCATCCTTATGCTCTCTTTCTTTTTTTTTTTTCCTTGCCTGTCCTAATAAAATGAAGACACTCTGAGAAGGAATTAAAATTTTCTGTATGTCTTTGTAATGACTAGAACAGTGGGGTAATGTGTTTTCTAGTACGTGCTATGGCAATATGTGCTTCAGACTAAACCAGGGTGATCTAATCAAGATAATCAAGCAGTATAGAATCAAAGAATCGTAGAATAGTTTCAGCTGGAAGAGACCTTGAAGATCATCCAGTATAGTGATGGCATACTAAAGAATTAGTGCTCGAGCTATTTATAGCTCCCTTGTTTGGGCATGATCAGTAAGTAGTCACTTTTAAGGTGCTTTTTAGCAAGATGTGTGATAAGAATCCTTGTTAAAGCAATCCTTAAAAAAAATGGTAAGGGGCAAAATGTTCAATTTCAGATCTTTGAAAAATAGACAAATTTCTAAGAAACTGGCTGTGATTAGAAATTGGGAAAAACATTTCAGGTAGAACCTGCAAGTGATGGAGAAAATGAGTCTATCATCATGCAGATTTTAATTTTTCATGTATTTACCTTTATTACTTCCATGAGAGCTTCATACTTCAGTTGTTTCAAAATCTTTGTGACTGTACTGTTGTTCATGAGCTATTAATAGCGTTTAATGCAAGCTGTAGGAAAAGTTACTCTGAAATTGTGAATACAAGAATGAAATCAAGTTGTTGCTCCTTTTTTTAATTAATATTGTAACATAGGAGTTATCATATTGGCTTAAACCATAATACAGTTTCCCATTTCACTGGTAAATGTATCATAGAATCACATCCCAATGCTTCAGTTGCTATTAACTCCAGATAAGTTTCTTCCCGATTTCTTTGTGTAGTAACCAGTTTGTTCTATACTGTAGTTGATAGGGACATTGTGTTTACATTAATAACCAAAATTCCTTGATAATCAATGTGATTTAATTACATATGATACAAAAAAATATTTCTTCCAATCAGTTTTGAATTTTCCGCACTTTGGATGTTTCTCTGTATTTTTT
>NW_009697090.1:0-14765 GCF_000703405.1 Apaloderma vittatum
TTAATATTATTATTATTATAATCTTCTGGTGGTTTGAACTCTGTTTTGAAATTGGAGGCTGGGTTCAACTCCCTCTTTGACACAGCACTGCTAGTATCACATTTTTGACCTCCCAGAACACTCTCTCCTCCCCTCCCACCTCTCCTTCAGGCAAGGGGCTGCACTGGGTCCTCGTTCAGGGTATTTTGAGCTCTGCTTTAGAGTTGTGTGCCTGCAGGGAAGGCTGACTGTGCATCACCAGCAAGCAGAGGGAGGTTTATCCCCGGAGGATGGGGAGATGGGCACCATTCCACACCCTGTTCTTTTCTTTTGGTTTTAGAGAGGGAGTGGACTCATATGGTGGGCTCCACTGATCCCTGTGTTATGGCTATACTCCAGTGTCAGGGGAAGAGCCAGAGCCCTGTGGATTCACAAAATCACAGATGTAGTGACTCTCAGGTCCTTTACTGCAAACTTACTGTACCCAGTATTCCCAAATTTTGCACAAACAGCCACAAAGCTGCATGTCCGCTCCCCATGATACCACAGAGAGAAGCTATTTTAGAAATGCCTTAGAGCTGCAAAAAAAATGAACTCACTTCTCCAGGCAGGAAATTCAAGTACCTCAATTACTTGCAGTGCAATCATCCAGAATTCAGAAGCACAGAAAAAAAAAACCAACCAAACAAGTGCTGTAATCTAAAAATGCCCCAAAATAGCTTCTCAAATTGGGAAAAAAAAAAAACAAAAAGAAAAAAGCCAGGGCACGCAGCTGATGACTAGATCTGGCTGTCTTCCACAGCTATAGGATGGGGTTGTGAATCAGAGCTATGAATCATGGACTGAATAGTGAACAGCCTGCCTTGCCCTGCTCCCCCTCCAGACCTCGGAGCCCCCCCTTGCAGCACTGCTCCCCTCTCTGCCACAGCCTCAGGCACTGCCGTGGGGAGGCTGCCTGGAACAGGGGGGGGCTGGTTCCTAATGGAAATTACTCCAAGGACTTGCTGTTTTTAATACAAATGCTGTTGACTCAATAGATTTTTTCCTAAGAACCCATCCCCCATAGAATAGGTTGGGATTTTTTTTTTTTTTTTTCCCCTGTTCGATTCTACTCTACACTTCAAAGCTCAGCAAAGAGCTGGCTTGCATTTTTGGGAACATTTCCAGCACAGCTAGGACTGGAGGGAAGAAAGCAAATCCACATTTGAGACAAACTCAGGATGCAGCGTCTTTAGGAGGTTCAGTGCATGACGGACACGGAGCATGGCACGGGGGCAGTTGTGCCAATACAGGCAGGTACAGCCAATGTGCAACCTGCAAATACCTTCATTAAAGCTGGCTACGCGGAAATCAGGGAAAGCTGAAGCAAAAGGCAGCTTTGACACAGCCCCACCATGTGCTGTGTCGCCAGGCTGCCCCATTACCGGGGGCTTCCACAAGCATCCCCTCCCAAGCAGCAAGAAGTGGACCTGGGAGCTTTGCTGACCAGCTTATTCTGAAGTACTCACAACCATCACGCCTCTTTTTACCTTTCACTTCGAGCACAGAATTATTCATTTCCCTGTGGCGTTGCTATGGAGCTTGTCACTATGGCAGCCAAAGGCCTTGCAAACATTCATTTGCACAACTGCCTGGTGGCTTCCTGAAAAATTGTTTTTCCTTGCTCTGCAGCTGGAAACACAAGCCGTAGCAGCACCACAACAAACTGAAGGGGTTTGTTGGTGCCCGAGTGGTGCTGTCAGAGCCCCAGGGGCTGGAGAGGACAGCCCAGCACCCCAGGGATGAGACCCCAACACCCTGGGGTGCCTGGCAGGGCTATGGGTAGAACTTAGCATAGGGATTTTCCAGGGACACTCTCAACGTCCTCTCTCCTCTCTCATTTGGGGCTTTCTGCCTCCTGTGGCAGTAGCTCCCCAGCCAGCACATCTCCCTCCCCACAGCGCTGGTTGCTTCCAGGCTTCCCCACTCTGGGGCAGGAGAATATGGCTGGCACTTGTTTCTCCTCAGAGACCCTTCCATTCTCTCCCCAGCTCTGGCTACTGCTTCCAACCTCCCATCATCTCCCCCAGCAGCCTGGCTGGGGCAGCACTCTGTCATCCCCACCCCACGCAGCTCCCAGGGCCAGTGGGTATCTTCAAGCCTAGTTCTCCAGCCTTATTTATGGACAGCCCCTGGGTTGCCCCCAGGCTTCCCCCCTGCACTGCTGTTTCCTCTCTTCCAGCTCCCTCCAAGCCCTTCCTGCTCCCACCCCCCCACCTCCCACACACAACTCCAGCTGGAGGCAGCACTAAAATATAAGCCTGCGTGTTTCTTGGCTGGCAAAGTGACAAGCAAGAGGGAACGGATCTGTCAGTGCCGGTGCTGAGCTTCTGCTGCACTTTAGGCGTGCTGAGGACACAGCCTCACGGCTGGGGGTGGAGCCCCCGGCGGCTGCGGATGCAGCCCCAGGGTCAGCATCCCTCTGTCCCACCACCCACGCCAGCCTCCCACAGCCCCAGCCTCCAGCCCACCACCCTTCCACCGCCCCCAGCCTCTGAAAAAAATGGAACCAGCTCCAAAACTGCTACAATTTCCTGCCCTTCTCCCTTCCTAAAAAGAGGATGCCCTTCCCCCTCGTTCCACACATTCCCTGCCGATTCTGTAATGCAATTAGGAGAGCTGGAGAGGTCCTGGAGGAGGCCCAGCCTGAAGATCATGACTGTGCAAAGATGGGCTTGAAAAATGTTAGTGGTCAAGTGGTGGGGAAGATTTGCAGCCTCCCAAAACACTGGTGAGCCCTTCCTTCCAGACAGCGGAGCTGCTGGGATGCTGCTCTGCCCAGCAGAGGCAACACAAACAGCAATGATGTCTCTAAAATGGGGACCAGGAGCTGTTCCCCGCTTCCTGGGGACTCTTCCAGTGCTCCTGCGTGAGCCAGAGCTGAGATCAATATTATTTCAGCCAGCCCATCCTGTCGCCATTCATACCCCAAACATGCTGGGAAGGATATTTTGAGAAATTCTTTGCAAAGGTTATTGTCCTGTTTATCAGGTCCCTGCGTCTCTGCAGCCAGTCGTGGCATGTGCTCAGCTGTGCAGGAAGCAGATGGAGACAGAAAAATTAAACTAATACACATAGCACCTGCTAAATTACCTAAAATAGTGTTTCTATACATAATGCTGCGATGATGAAACTCCTCATATTCCAGGGGCTTTCCAGAATGGGAAACATGCCCCATCACTGGGATATTTCCCTTTCTCCATAAAAGACTCTCCTCGTTTTGTCCTGCCTGGCAGGATCCAGCTGGTTTAGACTTCAAGTGCTGTGACAAATGCAGATAAAGGGATTATTTGCCCAAAATGGTCAATAAGGGAAGGAAACATGCAGCTGAAGAGGGCTAGAAAGAAGCCCATATACTGAATCTGCTGAGATTTTGGCTGTTACTAGACAAGAAGGTGAATCCTGCAAGCAGGAGTGCTCACTGCTACCGGGCACCGGACGGAGGACCACTCGGTGGACTCTCGGCTATGGGAGGGGAAGTGGTGTGTGACACATTGCTACAAAACCTTCAGCTTCCAGTCCCAGCATCGGCTCAGCTCCAAAGGAAGCGGGAAAAGAAGAGCAGTTATCCAGGGACAAATGCCGAACCAAAACAGCTCCTGCCTGTCTCAGCACCCCAAATTCATCCCAAAATTGCACCATGGGGCTGCAGCCCCTTCCATGGTTGCCTCCAAGGTGTTTGTTGAGCAAAAGACACACAGCCTGGGAACTGGCCTGGGTTGCACCATCTGGTATGAACCAACACCTCAAATATTCCCTAAAAGACAACTTCTATCCCAGGCTCCCCTGGACCCCGCACAAGCTGGTGATTTGAGCTCTGCAGTCCCAGAGGCTTTGGCAGGGGGAAAACACTCTCTTCAGCACGGAGCCCCTTTACTAGCACAACTCCTCCTTCACTCAGCGGTCTGCAGCCCACATTGGAGCACAGTGGCTCTCAATCTTAGGAGAGCCCTGTGTCATTTTGATTCCAGCTGTTCCTGCAAAGCAATGACCCTAATGGGATTTCCAGAGGATACTGTGATTATTTTCAGGGTGCTGGGCTTCATTTACACCTTCCCAAAAGCCCTGGGTGGCAGCTAAGAGGAGCTCCACTCTCTGCATGCTGCAGGAGATGTGGAGGAATCACTCAATACTCAAGCCTCTGAACAGGCAGATGAATGCAAACCAGCCAGAAGCAGTGGTAAATTTATCCCAAAGTGTTTCACCTCCTTTGCTTCATCTGCAAAGCATATGAAACCTCACCTGGCAAAGTGAATTACACTGCTGGCTTCAACTCTTGAGTGCATTTGGGGTGGAAACATGAGAATTACAAGCATTTCCTAAACTTCCCAGGGTGACAGTTATTTCTGCTCTTTCTCTTGCCCCTGTCAATCAGGAGATGAGGGTGGGAAGCCTGCACAGCCCAGAAGTGCCAGCAGTCGCTTCCAGGGTTCCTGGCCTTCCCCAGGATCTGAGGTGACACCAGCCGTGGTGCACATCTCATTAGCTACACATTATCCAGGTGCTGCTGTCCTGACACTCTCTCCTTATCCTTTTTTCAGCCTGTTGCCCCTACAGTGCCCATCCACTCATTCAATCATCCTCAGCTTCTGGAAGCTGTTGAGTGGTTTCAACCAGATCCGATGACCAGGTGGAAGTTTCTGTTATATTATAGTTCTACTACTTGCATGAAAATCAAGAGAAAGACCCTCATTGGTCTCTCCTGCCAGAGAAAGGCTAAGTTATGAGCCGTGCTTGGTTCACTAGCTTGCCTGTCACTGTGCATCATCACACGGGTGGCTGGAAGTTGCAAAAGCTGCTTGTTCTGCTGCTGGCTGGGAGCTGGGCACAGCCTGGGATGCTGTGTGTGATGACAGTGGTGCTAGAGAGGAGCTCAGAAAAAGCAGGAGGCTAGAGATACAGTGGTGAGTGAAAAGTGGGATATGAGTTGGCAATGTGCACTTGCTGCCCTGAAAGACAATAATGTCCTGGGCTGCATCACCAGCAGCGTGACCAGCAAGTCGAGAGAGGGGATTCTTTCTCCCTGCTCCACTCCTCTGAGACCCCCCTGGTGCTCTGTGATCCCCAGTCTGGTTGAATGTGGCTTTGAGCAACCTGGTCTAGTGGAAGGTTTCCCTGCCCACAGCAGAGGCATCTGAGTGGGTGATCTTTGAAGGTCCCTTCCGACACAAATTGTTCTGTGATTCTATGAAAAGATGCCAGAAGAGACATGAGAGGGACAGAGGGGTCATAGCCAGAGGGATCCATCTCTGCAACCCTATGGCAGCACCAGAGGGGAGGGAGAGGACCGTTGCATGCCTCAGCCTGGCCAGTGCCTCTGCCCAGCCACGTCGGTTTTCACAACACTTTTCAACCAAAGAGTGGACAGAAGGTAAATCTGTCAGTGTTTAGCCAGACACCCAGGCTGGTGAGAATGTGCGTGTGTTAACACTTGCTACTGTATCCACTACAACATTACACAAACTTGCAACCTAAATTCCTAGGGGTTTACAACACCCACAGACACCCTTGTGGCTACTGGGTTATCAAGTTGGGGTTTTTTTAGGAAGGATCTGCTAAAGCCTGCACACATGGCTAGCTGTCTTTCTGCTGTGTATCCACTCCTGCTCTGTGGAACCCCATGAACGTCCACGTCTGTCTCCATCCTCTGTTCCCAGCTGCTCTGGGACATCCCACCCAGACACAGACATATTGGGTCCCCTTGGTGGAAGCATGCACTGGGGTGCTTCTGTCATGCAGGACATCCCTAATCACCCCAAACACACACCAGAAGCCACCCAAGCCGCAGCCACCCTTTGGCAGTACCCACACACCCTGAACGCCAAGAGCACTCCTGAGAGCTTTAAGGACTAATCTTGGGACATCTTTTTCTCCCCTCCTTGGCCCCAACCATGCATAGGCAGGCTGCCCTCCTGCAAGCCTCACTCTTGGAGCTCAGGCAAGAAAATTAAATAAATTATGAAAAAAAACTCCTTTCCCTCATAGCTCTCCTACGGGCACCTCCACTGTCAGCTGCAAGACCCTTCTGCTGCACTTTCCTTCCTCCCTCTGCACAGTCTGGGTGACGATGGCTGGGGTCAGGCAGGGCGGCCACGATGCTGTTTAATAAGCGTGTGAAGCAAACATCACTATTGGCTGTGTTCGTCCTGGGAGAAGGAGTCTGGCTCGCAACAGCGTTGGAAGCCAGCAGCACAAGGAGATTTAGGATTAGAGAAAATAAATGCAGGGGGGTGTGGGGTGTGAAATGACACTCTAGATCTTCTTAGCATGCTTTGATCCTCCCTCCCCCGGAGTGACTGGGAATTCCCACACGGCTCCCCACCTCCTGTGAGTCCTCTGCCATGGTTTCTGGGGTGCCTCTTGCCTGGGATCTTCTTCTAGTCCACCCACCCAGGACAAGACTGTCCCACTCCTCCCACGAGATACCCAGGACATACTGGCTTTTCCCAGCCTGGGATGTCTCCCCCACACATGAGCAACACAGAACCCTCCGCACTCCTCCAAGAAGGAAATCCTGCCTTGAGCCCCTTGTTTTCCTGAATAAATCATCACACAGAGATCAAAACAGAGAGCTATTAAGGTAAGGCAACTACTACAAACGTGCAGGATACAAGCCTGGTCTTTGTTCCTTTGGCAAGTGGTGAAAAAGGAACAAGACAAGTCCCCCATTCCAGTCCCAGTCCCAGTCCCTGTGTTCTCCCCCCCGATACCACAAATACACCCCCTCAGGGAAACCCCACACTGATGATCCTATGGGGACATCCTGCAGTGCTGCTGGCCTGTACATCTCCTTCACTTTGGACAATTCATCGCTGTAATCTCCACTACAGCCACTGATCTGATTTGTCTGGGAAAGGCATCTGCTGCTCAGTATCATTCCATATTTGTTTACACTTGCCCAGAGACAGCACAGGTGCTTTTTTTTCCCTCCCCTTCCCCCAAAAAACAAAATATAAACATCATTAAATTAATCTATCCTCCTGTTTCTCCCAAACAAAATTAATTGCCAATCGCACTACTTGGGCCTTACTCCCTACCATATTTTCAGAGGATATTGTCTGAGTCTTATTTCCTGAGCATGTGCACCAGAGCTCTCCTGTGTTTAAGAACAAAGAAGAAATTTTCTTTGTTGTCCTGTAACAGAGCTCTGAATGCAGCAATATATGAAATGGAGAGACAGCCCCTGTCTTGTTGAGATTACCCTGTGTTTTTGCCTGGTTCCAGGTGCTCAGAGACATGTGGGATTTGTTTCAGTGGGCAGGGCTACTCTGAGAAAAGACAGAATTGTTCTGACTGCCATAAAGACAGTAAAGGAAAAATCATAGCATGGATTTAAGCGTGCTTTCCTGGGGTCAGCTCTGTACTCCCTTCAGAATCCGTTCAAACCGCTAACCTAAGGTGCCTTGTTTTTATTGCTATTTAATTTGTGTCAGACAAATGCAGTTAAGAGCATATCCCCTTATTTTTCTTTTTGGCTAAGGGGTAGCCTGCATTCCCCAAGCACCAAGCAGAGCTCACGGTTCTAGAGAGATTCGCCTGTCAGCACAAGACACATTTGTACATGAGCTAACATCAGAGGCAATAACAGTGGGCAGGACTCAGGCAGCTGCCCTCACACCCTCTTTAATATCTGTACTACAAACCAGTGCCCAAAGAATTCACACACCAGACATCAAAACACTGAGAATAGCACAGGAAGAAGGCAACGGGGAGCCGACTTCTCTCTGGGATTTGCCTGTTTGATCACTAGAGAGATGTCAGGGCTGGGCATTGAACACTTTCTATTTCCATCCTTTAGTATCGTAACAGGTTTAGAATAAAAACCATCTTCCCTGATTTAACTTAAAACAAGATAAAAGAAACAGGAAAAAAAATCAGCAAGAGCTGTTTCATTGCAAATGTGGAATCTGCAGGTGAGGAAAACCAGCAAGAATTAAAATCTGTGGAGTTATTTCAGTACCAGCCTGTGCTCGAGCAAAGCCCGTATCCAAACCCAGCCAAGGCTGGGCAGTCTGTGCTATGGGAACCCCTGCCTACAACTGGCACCGACACCAGTTGCTGACAGGTGTTTGAGGGACGCAGATTATCACAGGTAACATCACACCTCATGCACCAGAATCAACATTTTGTGTTAGTTCAGCTCCCTGTGAACAGAGTCTGAGGCTGCCTTTCCTCTTGCCCTCTCTCTCTTCCCACCCCACACGCTGCTGCTCCCCCTTAGGCATTGGGAAAGGGCTGGAGCTTGTAAAGAGCTTCAGGCTGAGGCTGAAGCATGACATGAGGGTCACTGTCCTAGAACCTGAGAAAAGATCCCTGTTGCTGAGTTAAGTAGGTCTGGACTGCATCAGCTCTGAGCCTTGAAGAGCTTCAGCATGATGCTAGAAGAGGAAGAGATAGAGCTTGCTCCGAGGGGGCTCATTTACCCGCTCCTCATAATGGAACTATTACAGCAGCTCTGGTGCACTTCTGTATTAACAGGGCTTTGTTAATTGTAATTTGAATTAGAGCGTAAATAGTTAGCATAGTTTTTCTTGATTAAAATGTTGTCAGTGATTCAAAATTCAACAGAGAAAACTGTTCCATCGATAGCCTTGTTTTAAAGTCCGTGACTGGTTTCTAGCACTACTTTACTTTGAACGCTCACTCCATTTATCTTCTTCATCTAGAAGAACTTAGTAACAAAGTTTAATTGCTGCAACAATGGCTATAGCAGTTTCTTAATCTTCCGTTAAACTAAATTATCAAGCCAGACCGAGGCAAAGACTCAGACACAACCAGCTGCTGCAGATGTTTAACTGCAAGCTCTGACACCAAAATCCAGGACTCAATATTTCCTGTGTCACCATTTAAACCTCCACAGAAGCTGCTGGAGGAACCACTAGGAACAGCAAAGCACAGAAGCATCAACTCCTCACTTCTCTACAGCGATACGGTGCCTGACCAAGACAGACAAAGCAGCACAGCATCCAAATTTACTCCTGATCACTCCAAAGTATAATCCTTGGATATGCCCCAAATATAAATTATCCTGAAATCCTTTTCAAATATAAATTATCCTGAAGCCAGTCTCCTCACACACAACAACCTCTTGATGGGGTATTCACAGAGGAAGATGGACTCACAGTTTAAGTCCTTTCTTACCCTGATAGTACTCAAGAAGTTCACCCTCTGAAGAGGTTCTCTGCCCCTGCTTATGAACTGGAAGGGAAGATGTGAGAGGTGAAGGGCACCTCCTCACCATTTTCTTGCTTTCTCACTGTGGATCAAGAAAAGCAGATCTTGTTGGGGCAGAGACAAGAGAGCACACAGTCAAGGGAGGGGTACTCACTTGGAAAGCAGGTCTCTGCTCTACTGCCAAGGCTTATCTTTTTCACATCACACCCAGTCAAAAAATCAGCCATGGTTTTGACAACAAGACCAGACCTTAGGAGACATCCTTCCTGTGAGTCTCCTGACTCACTCAGGTTTAATCTCTTCTTCCTTAGCCTCCCTCTGCCCAATTGCCCAGCTCTAGTGGGAAGACTCCTCACAAGCAGAAGGCTCCTCACATGGATGAACCAATGAACAACTTCACGTTGGTGATAGCACATCCCAAGAAATGCAAAAAAGGTTTGAAAATCCTCAACAACAAGATCCCAACCCTGATTCAGCCAGACCAGCCCACAGGAGAAACCACATACACTGGCATTTCATGAGGGTCTTACTTTTGCTGAGTTACATGTGCCTGCAACATGCTTCTCTAAAGGGGCCTTTGGGGACCTGGAGATCATCCACTCAACTTCTGCTGCCATGGGGACTTACACAGTGGTTTGGCACTAGGTCCTCAAGCCAGAACAGGCAATAGACTTCAGCAGCACGGAGCCTGCCATGGCTGGTAAAGGGACTCACATAGTGATTTCCACTTGCCTCTGTGCAGGGGGAAGAATCAAGATTTTGGACTCAGAATCTAGTCCAAATGCTTCAAATCTGCTTTAGAGAAGGTTTTCTGTGTGAAGCATGCTTTCCTTTAATCATCTCACAACTTCACCTGGCCTTCCCTCTGGCTCCTGACTGTCCTCCTTGAGCTGTAGACACCAAAACCAGAACACACCATTGCAAACACAACAGCTTCCACACTATCACCAAACAGAGCTCTCATAGACACAGCCCTATTTCTGTCTCTTTGGCTGGACAATTCTACTGATGATAGGGAATACCCATCCTCAGAGCTGCCAGTCGAGGACTTTAGAGCACTGAGAGTGGCACGCAAAGGAAAGAAACCTTCACCAGACACGTAAGTTGAGAAAGAGGCACTTACCCACTTGTTCCAGGTCTCTGGGTCTGAGAGAATCGCCAGTCTGTGTTTGGCTGAGCTTGCTGCAGAGAGAATAGAAGAGTTTTAATACCTCCATTCTTGCCTTTGAAAATGAAAGTGAACTGATCCTGGATTATTTCAGTCTGGAATATCAGCATGTTCTCTCCAAAGTAAAGCAAATCAATTAGAACAAAAAGAAAGCTCCCCCTCCCCCTTTCTTGAGTATTTCTGAACCAGCATGAATACTAAAAAGCATGACAAAAACTATTCAGTGAATAATCTTCCAAAGCAGCTCAGGAAACCAGGCTGTGAAAGAAATGAAGCATGAAATAAACTGATAAGGGCATCAATTCAGCAGAAGCAATGGTACCAAAGTAATGAGCTTGGAGGAGGGTGGGGGTAGCAGAGTTAATTGATACAGAGGAAGATACTTTTAACGCCAGAAGGTAAAATGATAACAGACCTTCTTAATCTGCCCTTCTTCTGTCCTTAAAAATGCCTGCCTGGGATCTTGATTTCACACATTGTATTTGAATGACTTTTCCTATATGCTGTGGCCTCGGAGCATTACAATATTTTTCTGTCCACAGGGAAAAGAATGAACTTCCGACAGCAAAAGAAAAATGCATTATTTGTTTAGGAGACACAGTAAACTTCGGACACAGAAGCACACTTTGTTACTTCATTAGTAAGCCCCCCTATCGCTTTCTGCCTGTGTTATTCCACCATCAGACAATGAACATTTTGTAAATAAGGAAGGACATGAAGCAAGCTGGCATATTCCTGTTTGAATCACGCCTTTGTAAAGAGCACTAAATAGCTGAACTGTTTTCTGTCTGGAAGACACATACTTCCGAAAATCATAATCTTCTTAATTAACTCCAGAACAATAACATGCTACCTGGAAAGGACATTTCTCGCGGTTACCTCAGGAATGAGCAGTCCACAGCCTGTACAGTGGAACATCATTTTTATAGGATTATTCTGCTTGTACATACAATTACTAAGGAAAAGCGAAGATGGGTACAGCTGACCTAGATTTTTATTTAGTAGATGTGATTTCACTAATTTCTCCACAGCTTTGATGATTCTCATGAAAGAATATATTAGAATAAATTACTCCCCTAAAATAGAGGCCCCCCTGGTACCCATGCTGCATGTAAATTAAGCTGTTTAAATACTCACCCTCCAAATTTCAGACACACATTTTTGCACAGTGTGACACACAATCCTGCACTAGATAAGCCCTTTCCAATCTATATTTTGAATTCCTGTTGTAAGTACCACATTCAAATTCAGGGCAGGCATTTATGACACAAAATTACTTTACTTTTTATATCCCAAAGTTATAAAAGCTACAGCTAAATACAGTCACCTACATCCATATTTAGACATTTGAATACAAGGGGCTAAAGTTTTCAAAGCACACCGCTGCCTAGGTCTCTGCAAGCCCAAGGGCATGTAAGGTCACCAGGATCTCTGCAAAAAATGTCACTACGTTCTGTGCTGAAGAGTGAATTCAGCCCCTCACTCAAAATGACCAAGCTGGAAAATGAACATTTGCTGGGGCACAATCAGTGACTAATAACACCTGGGAGTTAACAAGTCAGAAATTTCTACCATGCACCTCTGAAACAGAGCAAAAGAAACACGAGCAACCTTTGCTTTCAGATAACGTCCTCCTGCGTCACGGTTTGTATGTCATGCAGAATAAAGGGGTTAAACAGAATCAAAAAGCTGAACACCCAAACCTCATGACCCTGACTGTGCTAAGAATCACTTTAAAAAGGAAAAGAGTATGAACGGAGCCAAGGAAAAACTCTCCACCTCTACAAACATAGAGTCTTAAATTTTACAGTCCTGCCCAGCCCCTTCCAACAGCTCCATCAAACCAAGCCAAAGCTTTCACCTGCCACCTCTCAGGAGGTGGTGGTGACACACGTTGCCTGAAGCCACCCTCTTAGGTGGAAGGACAGAGAGAGAACAGCCAACTGGCCTGAATATTACAGACAGTTGCGCTTAGCAGACAGGACAGTAAGAAAGACCCATCTCTTACCCCATCGCAGGGACTCACTAAGGTGCTGGTCACCTGCTCATAGGCAGCCATGGTCTCCGCAGTGCTAGAATGGCTGAAAGGTTTTACAAAGAGGAAATCGCTCTGGTCAGACATGGGTGAGAAACAAGAGGTGTAATTCTGTGTCTGGGAGGTCAAGCCCGCTCCTCCCACATCCAGGTACTTGATGAAGCCATCTGGTTTCATCTGTCCACGGAAATGGGAAGCAGGCTTGTGGCCAGTCCCTCGGCAACAACCCGCAAAGGTCCAGCTGGCAGTGCCAGCTTTGAGACAGCGGGCAGCCACCACAGCAAACATGACGCAGGACACAAGGGAAATGGACACCAAGGAGATGATGAGGTAAAGCGTTAGGTTGGTATCCTTGGGAGAAGACTGGGGGAGGTCCAAGGACTTGGCGAAGTCCTGCACACTGTTTTCCTCTGGAGAAATGACTATGACCACAGAGGCTGAAAGGGACGGTGTCCCATTGTCCCTCACTTCGACCACCAGTCTGTGAGGGTCCTCTGACTCCCTGAGAGCCTGTGCCACCCTTATCTCTCCAGAGCGACGTTCCACTTGGAAAGGCAAAGCTTCTGTGGTCTCCTGCAGCTGGTAGGACAGCCAGGCATTATGGCCACTATCAGCATCAACAGCTACGATTTTGGTGACCAGATAGCCAGGTTCTGCCAAGGCCGGGATGGTTTGGTGGAAGGCAGAGCCCTTGGGGACGGACGGGTAGACAATGATGGGAGCATTGTCATTCTCATCCAGCACGAACACATGGACCACAGCAGTGCTACTCAGTGCAGGAGACCCAGCATCCTTCACCTCCACAGGCACCTGAAACACCTTGTCCTGCTCATAGTCCAGAGCCCGCACGGTGTAAACGCTGCCATTGTCCTGGTCTATCCGGAAGTAGGTTGAGATGGGTACATCCTGCATCCCGTTGTCCAGGATGGAGTAAGACAACTTGGCATTGCTACCCTCATCAGGGTCAGATGCTAACACTGAAAAAACAGAAGTTCCAGGAAGGGAGTTTTCCTGAACGTGAGCTGTATCAAAAGGGCTGGAGAAATTCGGTGCATTATCATTAACGTCAGCAATTCGGAGGTAAAAGGTTTTTTGTGTGGCCCTCTGTGGGGACCCTGAATCCACAGCCCTCACTGTGATGTTATATCCGCTGGCCTTCTCCCGATCAAGAGGAGCATTTGTGACCAGTGAGAAATGCTCTTTAAAAGATGACACCAATTTAAATGGGAGCTCTTTCGCTATCTGCAGACGGACCTGCCCGTTGTCACCGGAATCACTGTCCTTCACACCAATGAGAGCAATCACAGTGCCTGGAGCAGCATCCTCCTGCACTGGGCTGGAGAGCGAGGTCAGTACGATCTCTGGGCTGTTATCATTGATATCGATTAATTCCACTCGCAGGTGACAGTGTCCTTCCATGGCTGGGGATCCCTTGTCCCTGGCTCGAACTGCAATTTCGTAAGCACTGGATTCCTCATAGTCCAGTGGGGCTTTGGTTCTGATCTCCCCTGTTTGGGGATCTAAGGAGAACAGCTTGGTGAATTTACCAGGTGCATTATTGCTAGTTTTGAAAGAATATTCCACGTCCCCGTTGGGACCCTCATCCAGGTCAGTGACATTCAACTTAGTGACCAGAGTGCCCACTGGCACGTTCTCCTCCAGATACACCTTGGATATGGGTGGGTCACAGACAGGAGGGTTGTCATTTGCATCCAGGACATGGATAATAACCCTGGCAGTGCCAGATCTTACCGGATTCCCTCCATCCAGGGCTGTCAGTGTTAGGTGATGAACACCCACTTTCTCTCTATCCAGTGCTTTTTCAAGTACAATCTCAGGCATTTTAACACCATCTCCTCTCACTTTGATACTCAGAGCGAAATGCTTGCTGGGGCTGAGCTCATAGGTGGAGATAGAGTTGGAGCCCATATCCGGGTCTTCTGCTACCTCCAAGGGTAGTCGAGTCCCAGGGTTGGCTACCTCAGTGATCTCCAGGACCACCTCCGGCTTGGGGAACTGGGGCGCGTTGTCGTTCACGTCGAGGACATCCACCTCAACACGGTGGAGCTGGAGAGGATTCTCCATGACGAGCTGGAGGTGCAGGGAACACGTGGGGCTCTGCCCGCACAGTTCCTCCCGGTCCAGCCTGCTGTCGAGGAGCAGCACACCTGCTGCCAGGTCCACCTGGAAGTGCCGCTGCCCACCTTCACTCACCAGGCGCAGGTTGCGGGTGGCCAGGCTCCGCACCTCCACCCCTAGGTCCTTGGCCAGGTCACCCACCGAGGAGCCCGGCTGTCGGTCCTCGGGGACGGAGTAGTGGAGCTGGGCGCTGCCGGGAGCCGGCAGGCAGGAGAAGGCTGCGAGCAGCAG
>NW_009697091.1:0-5571 GCF_000703405.1 Apaloderma vittatum
CAGGAGCCCCGGTGAGTCGGTCATCACTTGCTGGTCGTCCGACTGCTCCAGGTCTAGAGAGAAGATAAGAGTTGGGATGAGAGGAGGTCACTGCAAAAGCTCGGGGCGAGCTGCGGGGATAGCCACGGCTGGCCATAACCTGTCGGCGCTTCCCAACGGAGAACAGCTGCTCCACAAGCCAAATTAGAGACTAAAATTGCAGATTATGCAAAAATAGTTGCCTGAAAAGACACTGCTTGTTATACCAGCAGTGAGCAGAACTTCAGCTATCTTATAGTGTAAGGCAGACTTAAAGCACTTGAGAGTTTCCTGAAACTCAAATAAACATTCCTAATTTGGAACACACTTACAATGCATGACTTAAAATTCATCATTTTCTTCCTCCCACTAAATGAAGGGAAACAACGTCAACTAAGCCAGATGAGAAGAGAGATGACAGAGCGGCTTCAGAGAAGAAAACATGTTCTATAAAGTTTGTAAATACCTGGTCCTTCAGACTGCTGCGTATTTTGAGGTACCGGCGGAGAAAATTCTGGGGCATCAGTAGTAGGGTTTTCCACCACAGGACATATAATGAACCACCTTTTCCCAGTGTGCAAAACTGGATGAAAAGAAAAGAAAATAAACACAATAGCTTCCAGTGCCTCCAGATCAGCTGATAAAACCTACTCGTCATTTCCACTTTCAGAAAAAAAGTCAGAACTTCTGCAGTATTAGCCAAGATTAAATCAACGGCTCCTAACTTGGTTCTCATCCCTTCTGGAAGGCAGCAGTGATGCCTCCTCATTTTGCCACATATTTCAAGGTGTTTGAAAGTTTACTTTGAAGTGTCCATACTTTTAGAAAGGTAACAGTTACATACATGAAAATTTTATTAACGATACTCTGGGCGGTTTTCTCACGATGAAAAATTCATTGATTTTCTAAAGTTTATCCAGTTGAACTTCTTCCCTGTTGGAAGTTTTCTAGCTAGTATTTCCTTCCTCATCTCATCTCAAAAGCCTGGCATATGTCAATGGCAAACCAGAACGGTATGCACTTCGTAACTTTAATTAGTAGAAATATAAATGTGATGACAAAAAAAAGTGTACTGAGAAAATTACGACTTTTACAGGCAAAAAATAAAGTAGACTGTTTGAGCAGGACGTTTTCTTTGGAGGATTCCCAGTTTCTGCACTTGTCAAAGAAGTTGTTCCATACACCCAGGTCAGCCCTGCGATCTTCCCAGTTGCTAACAGCAGGGACCACTCTTACACCCTTATTTCTAGACATACTTCCAACCACTAGTAACTGATGGATTTCTTCCTGAACCTAGCAAGCTTCTGCATAAGCTCATCACTGCCTTAAAGCTTGAGATTAAGTTTATATTTAAAAGGCACATTTACCATTTTGTTGATACACAGGTGTCTTCATTTGAGACTGACGCTTCTCCTGTTAAAGAAAAAACCAAAACAATAGCAGAGCTAGCTGTCTCGTATCAATGCAAGAGGAGCACCATTCCAAGGAGCACTCGGAGTAAAAGCATTATTTTTCTAGCTAAGAAACATTTTATTATTTGTTTTTTTTAACACAGAATGAAAACCTAATTTACCCTAACTGGCTATTAAGATAAATGAATCAAACTAGAAATCGTTGTTTAACGTTTCCTACCTCACTCATTTCCAGTCTATCGGTGTCTTGCTGGGGACTCGTTCCCTGATCAGAGCTCCGTTCTCCTTCGGTATCTTCACTGAGCATATCTTCCGCTTTATCGATAATATCTTTCATTTGTTCGATAAACGTCTCCTTCTCACTCTGCAATATGAATTCATTCTCTACCTATAAGACCACATCAAAACGAAGAGAACAGCGACATTTTGATTAATGCTCCGTTCCACAGCGACTAGAAAGCTCGGTCAGCAAGCACACGGGAGAATACGGCTGCCGAAGGGCCTCTGTGCATTACGAGCCCGCAGCAGCCGCGTCCCTGAGCCTCACCATGTAAGTAGCAATTTCCTCCGGAGCGTCGCCATCCAAATCGAACTTAAAAGTCACCATTTTGTGATTGTGTGTTTCAAGCTGGCATTCCACCATCTTATCCCCCGTGTTACAGACCTGCAGGCAAAGATGAGCAGTGGTTATTTCTGGCAAAGCCAAAGGAATCCTAAAAGTAACCCTCGGAGAGGTTGTACTTGCATTTAATATGGTCAGTTTGGGCCTGCTGGACTTCTCCTGGCGCGAACGAGCGCGGGTGGATTTCTTATGTTTCTTCGAAGACTTCCCTTCTTGTTTGCCACTTCCCAGCACTCCTTCGAAGCTGTCACTCATCTCTTTACCTGAAGCAACATCTGGACTCATGTAGCTTTGTAAGAGAAAGGAGAAAAAAAAAACCACAACCCAAATAAACCCACCGTGACATACGAAGGAGTTACAGATAGGTAAGCTACACGACTACAGAGACTGCAAAAATGCACATTTGCACCCAAACTGAGCCCTCGGCTGGAAGATGCTTGGTAAGTGAAGGGAACCACCCCACGTCAGGCAGGTACTCTGGCTTCCACACCTCCTAAGAAATGAGCCACTAACACTTCTGCCACTGCCACAGGGGCAGTCCCATCGCTCTTAATCTATCCCTACAGCCCCCGGATCCCTTCACTTGAGGGATCCTTGCAGGCCCTCTCTGAGCTGCGCAAGGTCCTGTTCCAAGGTCCTGTTTTCTCAACTCCTGCCTGTCCGCACTCACAGCACAAGGTCTGACCGGGGTCAGTCTGTGTTTGTCGGAGGTGAAGGAAGGGAGTGAGAAGTCAGTACAGCATCCTGCTAGAGACTGCCTCTCCTCTCTCTGCAGTTCTCGAGGACCAGAAAGAAGGTTTTAGCCACAATATCCCACACGACCAGCCAGCAACGAGATATTATTTTTAGCAACCAAAACAGTAGCTGCTAACAACCTTGCTGCAATATGACATGCAAATAATTTGCAGAAAAATTTTCAAAGGTTCATAAAAACCACGTCAGGAAGGAACCTTGCAAGGCCATCTGGCTTTTTATTACCCCAAGGTACGATCGGCTCCGTCTAACCCACCCCTCATGGAGGTCTGTGTAAACTGATCTTACAGAGCTCCCCTGAGACTTCATAAACTTCCTGCACAATTTATTCCTGTGTTCATTTAGCCATAGAGGCAGGAAAGAATTTAAGTCTAACCTACAGATCCCCTTCTTAAATCAAAGGCTTTTTACTGCTCGTTCTGCGCTCGTTGCACAGAACAGCTTATTTCCACTCCCTTTGCAGCACCCCTGCACGTCCAACTCGTACGGTGGGAAAGCGAACACGTTTTGCACAGAGGATATACTCTGGATCACATCTTTGCCACCACCCATTTGATTCCTATTACCTTCCACCCTACAAAAGCACAACCCAGCTCCAGCACTGGAGAAGAGAGACCTTCTCTCTAGGGCCACAAGACACGTGCTGTGACACACTCTCCACACTGCTGCAGTCAGGACAGTCAGCTTTTCAAACACAATTCTGGAATGGGCAAACCATTATTTAAAAGATGACTGAAAACATGGTGTGTCACTCCACAACAGAACTGATAGCTGATAGCCACAGCGAACCCATTCTCTCTAACTTATTTATAGCCAGAACTAACCTATGGTCGTGAAAAATTAGATTTCACTCTCCGTGCAGTATTTAAAAGCAAGAAATTCACAGGGGGAGAAAAAAAAAGGTTCCATTTCAAGGTTGCGAGAATAAAAACAGGAAGAGAGAGGTGTCTCCAAAGTTCATGAACTTATCTAGCTAGGAAAATAGAAAACGGTTCCTAAAATCCTACCCCCAAAGCTTTAAGATCACTGAGGACAAAGTTCAGGCTGGCTCCTGCAACAGCCCAGGCATTCAGCTGCTCAGGAACGCACTGTTCCTGTCTCCCTTACCCATGGCCAAACACGGGAAACTCTGGCTTACTGCTGGTGCCCAAGCGGGAGCTGGAGCACGGGAGCAGCAGATGCCTGGCGGGGGGGGAAATCCTACCCCCAAAGCAGCAGCCACTGCCCCCACCGAGCCCCGCTCCAGCCCAGCAGCCAGCCTTCCCCTTCAGGGCTCTTCCCCACCGCTTGCCCCAAACCTCACTGCTTCCCCTTCTGCTCCCGAGTACAGAAACAGGCAGGTGAGGGCTGGCAAAGGTTGAAACGTGTTTTTGTTTCCGAGAAGCGCTGAGCTGCCTCTGGGGGTTATTTATCGTTACCACTGTCGTCTGCACCAGGCTTGAGCGTGACCTCGAGAGCTGCGAAACCACAGAACGGGCTCCGGCTGCACGCTCTAACGCTTGCGGTAACGATGCCTTTGAGTGGCTCAACACACGTCTCCCACCAATACCATAACATAACTGGGGAGAGATCATTGCAGAAGGTGACAGAGGCATACCCAGTTGATTCCCGAAGAGGGAATAATCTATATCTCCAGTGATACTAGTGTAGCACGTTTTCATGCAGAATCAACAACAGCAGAGCAAGGGACTTACAGTTATCTTCACAAAAAGGAGTCGCACGCTGAAAGGAAAGCTGTTGTACATACATCAAGGCTAGCATGCAGCACTCAAAGAAGTAAAAAAGCTGGAGGTGCCAGCTTAGGCACGTTGCACACAGACCACTTGTGGCTTTCTCCCTAGACATGCACCCCTCCGTCTTCTCCTGGTCAGCTCCTGCTGCTCTTCTCTCTGCCAGGGCACTTGGCCTGGCCTCGTACGGAGAGAGAGGAAAAACAGCCTCCAGAAAAGGGACATTTCTTACAGCAAAGAGATTAGAAAGATACCTTTCACAGCTCTGTGACAGAGTCTGGAGTTTGTCCTGTATTGCCTGCTCCTAAAATGCAAGAAAAAGTCATTTAAGTAAATGTATTGTACTGGCAGATGAAAAACACCTTTAAGAAAGGTAATCCTAAACCATTCCGTTTAACCAATACTTAGAACTTGGGAAAAAAAAAAAAAAAGCCCCATTTTACCCTCCCAACATTAGTTCTGTCCTCAGCACCTGTGCACAACCACGTCTTAAAGATGGAGGCACCGATCTCCCAGTTCCCTTCTGCTGTCTCTAAAGCAGAAGAGGTGGTGAAAGAACCAAAGGAGTTTTCACCACAATGAAAAAACTGGATTGCAGGACGAATCCACATCAGCACCTGATCTTATTTTTGAACAGATAAGAAGTACAAGCCAATCTGCTTCACTGCTGTGTACAGCTTCCCAGTACACATTAAGCATTTTCACCGTATTTGGCTTATTGTGAAAATTTCTGGAGAATTCAGGAATAAAAGATGAAAATGCATCACTTAAAAACCCCTCCCTCGCATTATGTCCCCTTGCTCTCTACAAAGCAGAAATTTCCCCTGAAAGCTTCCCTCTTCACTGGCTACAACGCTAGGACAGACATCGACAGCACGACTTTTGCCTCGGGTAGACCCATTTTCACAGAATTTCTGATGATGATGCAACTGCAACAGACACCATAGATGTACACAGACACACACATCCGTGCGTGGATATAACTGCGCATGTATATACACGCACCCCTAAATATATTAATAAATATATATAATTT
>NW_009697092.1:0-2786 GCF_000703405.1 Apaloderma vittatum
CATCCTTTGAAGAACTGGCAAGTCTAACAGGAGAAAATGGACAGTCCCTGCGTACAAATCTTCTGAGATGACTCTGGCAGCTGCCATGAGAGCCTGCAGAGACCTGCTTGGCACCAGAGCAGCAAATGGCAGTAGGTTGGACATCTTTACCATGAGTCCTTGGCTGCCACACACCAAAAGGGACTTAGTTTTTTTCCCAAGTGGAACTATCTTTACTAAGAGGGGCAGAAACGTGCTTGCCCTGAGCAAACTAAAAAGAAACTTGCCCGTTTTTCCTATTAACACAGCAGTACAAATGGGAAAGCTGGCTTGGTTAGATTTCAGATCAGCGTGCTTGCTAGTCACATAGAGAAACAGAGACCAACTACCCACACACTTTGCTCTGGCAGTTCTCTTAGCACTCCCAAAACATAGACCATGGCAAGAATAGTTCAGGGGCTCAGTTACCAAAAGGGGTAGCAGCTTCTTCTCTTAATCTCTAGCTCGCTGTCTCTGTACAGGGGAAGGAAGGCCCAGAGGAAGAAGAAAAGAGGATGCTGCAGCATAAGAGAGGGCTGAGCTGCCTGAGCAGCCCAAGGTGGCTTCAGTCCAAAGATGCAAATCTGCTCCTGGAATAAAAACCACAGGAGGAACTGAAAGCCCCTTCAACTCCTCTTCCTGCTCAAGAAACCCCAGAGGAGTCTTCCAAGCTTCTGTGTGTGTGCGTGTGTGCCTGCCCCAGCACTCTCAGCAGTCGCCCCCTTTGCCACTGCACCTCACATCGTGGCTCCAACCCAACCCTTGCACAGGAGCCAGACCCTGTTCCTCAGGTGGGACATGGCAGGACAGGGCAAGGCTGGGTGCCCCGGGTGGTGCCCAAACTGCTACTCGGCAGGGGTGGCCGCTGTGTCACAGGGTTGGATGCTGACACACATCTGCATAGGCTGGGGCTTCCTTCAGCTACAGGGAATGCTTTGGAAGAGAGCTAAAACTACTTCTGCTGTAAAGGTGTGTGGGTGGAGAAGAAAAAAACAAAACTCACCTATTTTTCTAAAGCTAGGAAACATTAGTCTCTGGAGAATATTAAGTAAGGGATCCAGTGCGGCTTCTGAATACATAATTGAGAAGAGTTTCCGTTGGCAAGAGAGTTATTTGCATTGGAATATCACTCCTAGGAGGTGCTTGCCACAAAATGTCATTGTGTGATGAGCTTTCACAATTCTGTCACCTCAGTGTTAGCTACAAAGTTCCAGAGAGATAAACTCACCCCTTCAGTGTGGACATGTCCAGTACAAACAAGCAACCTTCTGTTTAAAACATCAGGCCAATCATAGAATCATAGAATGGCATAGGCTGGAAGGGACCTTAGAAATCCACCGACTGAAGTAAGCGCTAGCTCTGAAGCACACCTCGCCAGACTAAGAACAGTCCCATTTGATGTAATGTCTTTCATCTGAGGAAGTCAGAATGACTGAAGACAAGAGACACGATTCTCCACCACACTCACTGCTCTTCATCTAGTGCCGGAAAAATGGGAAACAAAAAGAGTGAAGCAGATGGGCTGTGGCTGAGCAGTCGGTGTAGCTCAGGTCCTGGGAGGTGGTTCAGTGTCCCTGGAGCTGCACAATTCATTGCCTTTGGCCCTGTCAGAAATTTTGCTCTTATTTATTTCAATTTAAAATATCTATAAAAGAAAAGCAACGTTGGCAGCACTCACCCCAACATAGTGCACGACAGAGAGATCACCAGAGCCAAATCCACGCTTGGAACCATGGATTTTTAAGTGATTTCTTTTTTAAACCACTGTCATTTCTATCTCACCAAGAGGTCGTGGGGAGGGCACTGCCCTCCTCAATGCCTGTTGCTCCAAGGTGAGGGCTTATCCTCCCAAGAGCAACCTCAGCCACCACTGGACTGCAGACACCCAAGTTGAACAGTAAATCTGCTCTGAGGCACCAGCGTGTCATCAACGTTGTTTGATTCACACCGTCTGACACACTTCACCACAGGAAAAAAAAAAATCTCACCCACCATCTGGCACCTTTTCTACACCATGCCCAACCACTTTTGTACAATCTGAAGGTTGCGGTGCTTACTGATTTGAACAAGAGGCAGAGCCACGGGGAGGCAGGGCATGCTTGTAGACCTCGTAGTAAGTCTCAAAGCTTGCCTCAGACACAGGTTGTTTCAAAGCGACCACGTCCTGCCATTTATCTTCTCCTGACCCAGCTCACCGCTTCCGCAAAGTCCTCTACGAGCCAGCGGTCTGGGCTCCAGCCCTGGACCCACGTGCAATGGGCCAGCTTCTCTTGGGGCAAGGAGCATCCCGCGTGAGAGATCCCTTCTCCGCATCACATCTGTGGGAAGTCTGAAAAATCAGCTGTTTTCCCCTCCAATTACTGAAGCATGACAACTACAAGGACAGGTGGATTTCCATACTAAAAGAATAAGAGGAGAACCGCTTTTTTTGTTAGGTTTTAAGATCTAGTCTACTGCTTTCTTTTTCATATTTCCTGAGATTTGGCAAACTATACTTGTATAGTAAGTGAGAGATGTTATTCCACAGCTAATTTTCATTCTGACCAAGACTGCATTTACCTAGTTCAGCTCATGCATGCCGTTCTGGAAACTGCAAACAATGGCTACATCAAGATTACACATCAAAACCACTGTTTTCCTTTTAAAAAACCCAGCTTTAAGTAAACACATAAGCTGTTCCAGTAAAAATTAACAGAGAGAGCAAAGAAAAGCTGTAGGTAGTCAGTCATATGAACTATACATACGTGTATATATATATATATATATAC
>NW_009697093.1:0-4031 GCF_000703405.1 Apaloderma vittatum
TACACTGCTCTCCAGCAGTTCAGTCCCCAGCGTATACTGGCATGTCGAGTTATTCTTTCCCAGGTGCAAAACCCTACACTTGCCCTTGTTGAATTTCATAGGATTTCTCCCCATCCAGCCCTCTAGCCTGTCCAGGTCTCTCTGAATGGCAGCACAGCCTTCTGGTGTGTCAGCCACTCCTCCCAATTTTGTGTTGTCAGCAAACTTGCTGACAGTGCTCTCTAATCCCTCATCCAGGTCATTGATGAATATATTGAACAGCACTGGCCCCAGCACTGACCCCACTAGACACAGGCCGCCAACTGGGCTCTGCCCCATTGACTACAACTCTCTGACTTCTTCCCTTCAATCAATTAGCGACCCACCTCACTGCTGGGTCATCCAGACCACACTTCCTCAGTTTACCTATGAGGATGCTGTGGGAGACAGTGTCAAATACTTTGCTGAAATCCAGATATACCACATCCACTGCATGGCCACCATCCACCCACCTGGTTATGTCTTCATAAAAGGCTATCAGGTCGGTCAAATAAGACTTCCCCTTGGCAAAGCCATGCTGACTGCTCCTAATGACCTTCTTATCCTTCATATGTCTAGAGACAGCACTGAGGATAAGTTGTTCCTTCTCCCCAGGAAATGTCAAATCTAGGGGATCCTTCTGAGCTGAAATGGGAAGAAATGAAGAGAAAAAGACAAACTTCTGGCTGCTAGGCAGCATCTGGAGTTCTCTTCAGCTTTGAAGTACTCAAGAAAATATTTGTTATGTATGCACAGGGCTGGTTACATGAACAGGCAGAGCTGCTATAGGGAAACTCCTTGCTCTCCCTGGTGAATGTACAAAGACAGCAGGACTATTCAGGCATTTTTCCCATTGTTCCCATGCTGCAAGGCAGCTGTTTGCTGATGACAGTGAAAGATTTATTGCATGATGTAATTGCAGCAGTGCAAGGCCAGGCACATGTCTCTGAGATGTGTCATAAGCTCATCTGATTGCCATATTTGGCATCTTTGGATATTCTGCATGCTTTTGTGAAGGTAAACAGAAATCACTGTGATCTGCATTTTGGAACTATGGACTAATCACATTACTCTGGGTGTTGTAGCAAGCCTTCAAATTGTGTACAACAGTCAGGGGTAAAACTTAAATGCAATTTAATGTAACATCACTGGATTTCTTAAGGTATTAAACCTAGTTCAGCATATCAGTTCTTACTTTCAAGGCAATCAGTAATGTAACATAGATATTACATTAGAAATCTTTCACTACTGTATTTTCTAAATCTTTTGCAGGAATCAGTTTAATACATTAATATTAATGTTCTTAGCAATTAAGGAGTGTCACAAATCTCCTAATTTGTTCAATGTAGAAGTGGTTTTCTTTTTGTGGAGTGGAGGAGAAGATGAAGGCAAAATAAAATGTTAGAAAAAATACACTGCGTAAGAAAGCACCTTGCTATGCACATAATTCTCTTTTCAGGAAAAGGATGAAACAAAAACCAAGCAAACCATACAATTAGTCATGCTATTGAATGCATGCTGGAAATCCTTCAGCCTGCCCAATGACTTAAGATACTTGACTAGGTGGAATGCAGTGGTTCTGCTTGCAGAAGCCTGATATGCTGACTGCTAGCAGTCTCAGCTCTAATGGCTCTTTCTTCCCAGAGCTATAATAATGACCAGGTGGATTTGTTGACAGCTCAAATGAGAACTGGTGTCTGTACATGAATGTAAAATGGGAATGGCCCCAGAGTTCTCATCATCACAAAAATCTCAATATTTTGTTCGAGTCTCCCTAATTCTGATTGTATCTTTTACACATTTTAGCATATCTGAAAGGAGAAGGAGATGAAAGAGAGGCTAGAAAATATTTTCAGAGATTATAGATCCACTAACAAAGACTACACAGAATTTTTAAATGGATCATAGACAAAGAATAAAGAAAAAGACGACTCTTTAAAGAAAAATACTTCATGGGTGAGAGAACTTTTTTAATGAAAAAGGCAGCAAAGCCACCATGTTCTACTAGATGAAACAAAAAACACATTGATAGCAGGGAAGTCCCACAAGAGAGCTACAGCCTGTGGAACTGCCAACATAATTCAAGACCAGGAAGACTTGAGAGAGGCAGGCCAAAGTAAAATTCTATTTCCCTGCAGGGATGGCACAGAGAAAGAAAATTCTACCAAGTGAGAGGAAGATCCCATTGAAACAAAAGTAGAAATAATTTGAAGGAAACATTTTGTGAAGAAATCGTTTGTTAGAGTATGATAAGAATAGTTTGAAATTTGGCAGTGGGAGCAGCCTCACTGCTTTTCATCACAAAGCAGTTTTAGTTCATGCAGGAGTACTCTGCAAACCTGCTTTTATCAGCTAATCGAGTGTACACAATAAGCACATATCTTGTCTCATTTAATACTGTATTGTTAACAGAAAGAACAGGCAATGACTGATATTAACATATCATATTTCCATCTGATATTTTAGAGGCTTTTATATGTAATCAAGTATAATTTATAAGCTGACCCTATGTTATCTGGTTAAACATAACAGAATTTACTCAAATAAAAGCCTCACCAAATCTGAGCTGCAAAACAAATAAGACAATTCTCTCAAATATTTCTGGTTTTGCTAATCAAGTTACTTCCAGGTTTTCAGCTATTTCAGAATTCTGGTTTTATCAAAATATGAAGCATCAGGGTTTAAAGTCATAAAATTCAGGTTTGTGAAATATCTAGAGGAACTCTTATTTAATAGGCAAATAAAGGCTTGAGAAAGTGGCAAGCAATTAATAAGCATCATATGAGTGATTAGAATCAAAAAGACAGGAACCTCTACTGCAGACTAAAACAGCTCAGGATTCATGGATTCAATGATTTAACTAAGCACTAACTTTTACCATCAAACTAAAAAATAAATCAGCATCATTTAGTGTCCTGCACCAATTAGGCCTATCTGTTCAAACTGGAAAATAATCTCACCTTAAACACTCGAACTACTATGAATACTTTCCATAAGGCTACTACTTCATACTTAAGAGTGCAAGATGTATATTCCATCATCCTTGGCAACTTCAGACAGAAACTGTATTATTCATCAAAGACAGCATGAAAACTACTGTATAAATAGAAAGATGACATGAAACATTTCATGGTATCGCCTACAGTTGCATTAAATCCAAACAGTCAAAACAAATGATAAAAACAGTTAAGAAAGATATCAATGAAAGCAATAAGAAAGTGTAAACATGCTAACTGAAAAAGTATCAGCCTCAAAAAACTGTGAAAATTCTAAATTAGGACAAATAAAACTAAAACCATGCAAGTTTCTTTTACATCTGGAATTAAAATTGCTTGTGAAAACTGTTTCCCCTTTCTTTGAATACTAAAATATTACTTATCCTGAAGCATCAATGTCTCCCCTAAGAGTGCACGGATTAGCAAAATACTTAAAACTGTCTTTAAAAGAATGTGAAACTCTAGAGCAAATTAGAAGTATTCTAGACTGAGTAAAAGAAAAGAAATATGAAAAGAAAAAATAGACAGATATCATGAGTGGTGAAATGCCTGAGTGCATTACTGAAATGCAGATATATTTATTTCAGTTCCTCCAAAGCAGTATAGCAAAGAAATATTTTAATCTGTTTTATTCTTCAATCTGTGAAATTAAGACATTATTATCTTTTTACATAAATAGCTCCTTAGAATTGTTATACTGAAGATGTGAAGTACCACAACTGTTGTGATATTGGGGAGGGGACAGATAAAGGGCAGTGGAGTGCACTGGGTTTTACTTGCTTGTTTTTAAAAGTGTCAAAAATCTATGGAAGTAATGCTAAAATATAGGTTTACTCATTCATTCCCTGGGGTTAACTCAACTCCCTCAGTGCAGATCCAGTGATAGTTCTAAACCTGCTTTAGAATATGATAAATGAAACTTTGTCAGAAATATTATTAATTGTGAAGATATGTGGGATGTTTTGGCTACGTTAAAACTGTTACTGTAGTGTGTCGTGGGTTAGGGCTGGGCCGGCC
>NW_009697094.1:0-3250 GCF_000703405.1 Apaloderma vittatum
AAAATAATTTAACATATAAGAAATATATTATAAATATTACATTCTATATATTATATATTATAAATACATACACAAAACATATAATGTAATGTATGATTTAAATATGATAATTATTATAAATTTCACTAATAATAATTTTTTTTTCTCTTTTTGATCTTTAATATCTGTCTGAAAATTCTTGCACACATGCTGGTATTTTAAGGTCAGTTTTATCCATTGTGCCTCATATTTATTCAATTAGGCTACAACGCATTACATCAAAATATATGTTTTTCTCACTCTTTGCAAAGCCAGGTGTGTGTCACACGTCATTCGCCACCAGTGAGACAACCCTACTTGAAGCAATTCCTAGGATTGCCCTAGATATTCAAAAAGGCATAACTATTCAACACAAAGAAGCAGATTTTGAAATCAGTTTCCTGAATTAACCAGCATGGAAAATTTATTTTATATCAGTTATCCAAAGGAATTTTTCAGGGGAAAATTGTGGTCCTTTCTAACAAAAATAATTGTGCCACACTGACATAAATTTACTATGTGTGGCTATTTCGGTGTCTCGCCACAGATTTGCAGGAAGCTCAGATGACAGCAGGCAGATGAAATTGCCATCAAGAAAGAAGCAACTTCTCTTAGACTCTCTGCAAAGTGCTGATGTGTCCACAGATTCAGTGAACAAACAACTTGCTTTCTGTACAGCTGAAGCAAGCTGTGTCAACAAGACAGAATTTGAATTATTACATGCTGCTGTTACATCTATAGAAGCAGAAGAAGGGAGTACATGATTATGGCCTAGAGCTTGTGGTTAGGGAGGGAGTAATAGCAACTCTTCAGCATTAGTTGTTGATGGAAAACATCTGCTTTCTTTCATATCCCTCTGAAACAGGCACTTGGGAAATGTCCCCTGATAGTATCTCTCTGAATTGGGTCATTCTGCTCCTTGGAATTCTTATGCAATATTTGGATCTACTAGGAAATCATTAAAAATCAGAATGGAAAGCAGATAAGAAGTCTGGGAAGCCTGCATTTCTACATCACCTCTGAAACGTGGCACATAGCCTCTAACAGTATGAAAAGCGATGACCTCCCCTATTGCTACAGTAGTGAGCACAAGCAATCCTTTATTCTCCCCTGGGGCAGGAGTGATGGAAATCCTACATTGGTTACATCAGAACCCATCACAGCCCAAGTTGATATTACTCGTCTTCAATTGCAGCACATCAAGGTCAGAGGTTAACTAGACCCACATAATGAGTGGGTGGTGAATGCTACACTTGTTGGAGAGGACATTTATTTCTTGCTGAATATAAACATCCTTTTTATTTTTTTTTTCCCAGGCACATGCTTGGTTTTGAGGCCTAAAGCTTGTTTATACTTTCCAAGGTAAATCACACAATGTATCACCATGCAAAAAATATAAGGAATGCGATGCAAAGGAGTGATGGTTTTGCTTAGCCATGTTTTCAAAATTTGTTACCAGCACATTTCATCTACCATACAAAAAAAGATCCAGGTTGTGAAATAATGATTGAAAGAGAATAAGGATATTGGAGGAGATGCAATTTTTCATTTTGAATCCAAATTTAGCCAAAAGGGTGACAGGATTGATTTCATGGTCTCATGAAGCAGTGCCCATGAAAGAAGAAATGTGAGTCTTTCATTTAAAGAATGGCTGATTTCAGAAAGCATGAACACAGGAATAGTCCCCTAGACTGTGTTTTACTCCTTCAGAGTCTGAAGGGAGCTATATTTGTATACATAAATTATATATGAACATGGACATATACAGAGAGTATACACTCTTGCAGATAGGAATAATACTGAGTCTCACAGATAAGAGTGCAAAAAGATAACAAGCTTTTCTTTTATGCCCCTTAATGATATACATACAGGAATCTTTTTTTTTTTTAATATTGTGTGAGTTTACATGTAATTAGTAGATAAGTGAGGTGAGTGAGATAAGAGTTTTATTTCAAGGTGCCTTTATGTGTGTAGAATGTATCAGTGTTAAAATGCCTGTATATAATAGAGCATTTTATGCACATTGTGTATATGTCAGATTGGTTGCCATAATTGTGTTCAAGTCTCAAAGCAACTTGGTTTAAAACCTTTAAGGACTGCAGTAAAATAAAGCAGGAAAGCAAGTCTTAAAGTTTCACTACATAATGGTGGACAATATGATAAAGCATCTCTTCACAGTTAGAGCATCCAGACATTATGCTTCATAAATCCAAATCTGTATTACTCACATTTATTTACAGTATTTTGGAAGAAATCTGGCACTCGACCAGAAATACAGTTTAAAAAGCAATAAATGTCAGAGAAAAAAATCCCTCCTGTCATCAAGTGATAAAAGAAGGAGTTTGTTAAATATGTGGTGATGAATTAAAATATTACGACAAAGACAGAGCCTATACATAATCTTGGAAGAGAAATTCTGGAGATGAAGAGATACTATAGTACAAACTAGCTATTCTGTAAATAACAGAATAATGCACCACAATGAGCCATCTGCTTGCTCTTAACATAGACAATACTGCATATATTTATTTACTTACAAAGTGCATGATCTCTTTCATTTATTTTTAAGTGGTTAGGAATACTAACTAAAATCCCTAAGGAAGCCACAAAAGGGGAATTGGTTTAAAGCAGCAAATTCTGACTCCTATTCTGTTCCTTGGTCTTTGGCATACCAATTTAAAGACACCGATTTGTCTTCCCTGATACACAGAATGTGATAGCAAAGCCAAGAAATTATTCCCCTAAATACAGGCTCATCTCTCTTGATTATGTTGATCACATCTTGATTATCTTGATCACTATTATTGATCACTAAAGTCTAAATCCATAGTAGTGTGTTGGGGGCAAAACTCTAGGAAAACTGACAAAGTTCAGCGCTGGGATTCCAAAAATTCCTGGTGCTTATTTCCAAAGTATCAAAAGTCCAAAAGTGACTAAGAGCAACACTGCATAGTCTGCTTGCAGTTCAGTGTAATAGGGCTTGATGATGTGTAGGACTGAATGCTGGAACTGCCTTTCAAACTCTCTCTGTCTCAAATGGGCTGCAACATACCATCCTCTCCTTTTAAGTATTCTGCATACTCCTAAACTTTGGCTTAATTGATCACCAAAATTTTAAAGCATTGATCAGGATCCATAAATATGGAATATCTCTGCCTGCAGGAACCAATACAGTAAAATTATTCATACATTGAGGAATAGAAAAATAGAATCATAGAATTGTCAGGGTTGG
>NW_009697095.1:0-426 GCF_000703405.1 Apaloderma vittatum
CCGGCGCGCGAGGGCGCCTCTGCCCGCAGCCCCCGGGAGCTTCATCCGGCTGCAGGAGGAAGCCCCCTGTGGGCAGAGGGCGCAGCCCCTCACGGCCATTTTGGGAAGCAACGTGCGGCCTCGCTGTTGCCTGCGTTAGAACAAGGAAAGGTTTAAGCACGAGCCTGCTTGGAGAATGCTTAAATTCTCTTTTCGGCATAAACGCAACGCAGGGATAATGTAACGAAAAGCCAGCCTGATGCCCTGGGCTGCCGCGGAGCTGTGCCGAGCGGGAAGCAGGGCCTCACCCCCGAGCGTGTGCCGTGTGCTGGGTGGTGCTGGACACTGCTGGGACACACAAGTGGGCGCTGAAAAGGATGCGGCCGAGTCTGAGGAAGCAGCGGGCACTGCCGTGCAGGCCCAGGAGGCAGGCTGGGATGGGGGGGG
>NW_009697095.1:457-22307 GCF_000703405.1 Apaloderma vittatum
GCCTCGGGAGAGCACAGGCTGTTCCTGAGACTTAGCAGGAAGATCTCGCAGACGTTCATCTGGAGGACCAAGAAAGTGGAGCCAGTGACATGATATTGACTCCACTGATACTATCCTCCTAAATTAAATGGTGGAAGAGCAAGGCCTGCCTGTGAGATAAAGCCAGGACCTACTTCGTCAACCTACAAGGTTTTAATGGCATTTGGAGGAGCAAGTTAGAGTCAGGTGTTTCTGTAGAAGGCGGTAGGTTTGAATCCAGCATGCTAAACTGTATTTGAGGGCTGTTGTGTTGCCTGTTCCGGTGTTTGTGCCTTTGACACTCTCTTACTTTTGTGTTTTTGTTAACAGGCCAGTGGGTGCCTGCGATCCTACTTCCCGGTGCCTTTGTTCCCGGCCCCAGGCCTGAGTGAGGATGGATGCTGGAGGTCCTGAAGGATTTGGAAACTCTTAACTTGTGTAGCCTTAGAGGTTGGTGAAATCTGTATCACCCCTGCAGTATTGTGGAAGGGCTTCGTGTGATGCCCTCCAGTGGCAACGACGTGTACCGATTTTAAATCGAGAGGGAACAGGAGGGAATTGGAAAAAGGGGTCCTTTTCTTGCCCACCCTAAAGGAGTTTGAGGGTAATTCCTTCTAAGCCCAAGAGCCTTTGGGCAGCCGTGGCAAAGTTCTCAGCTGCTGGGTGAGGTGTGGCTTAGGGTATCCCGTCCTTTGGCAGTTCCTACTGCTGGAAGCTGTGCAGGGATGTGTGGATCAGTGCTGCAGATCTGGGCAGATTGTGGGGGTCGGGTGGCCAATAGTGGAGCTTTAGGCCTGAGCTCCTGTCCTTCACAGAATATGAATTTTGCTGTGAGCCAATAAGTGGACGTAGTGAAAAGGAACAAGAAGAAAAATGCCAACAAGTGCTAGGAAAAATGCGTCTTGCAGCATGTAGCTCAACTGTCAGACAAGGACAGCTTGTTTTTAACTGACTTGTCCTTTCATATGATCTAGTTCAGCAGTGAGCCAGGATAGAGGTATGGTAAGTTGTTTGTGGGGAGCAGTGGGGCTGTTCACAACAAAACATCTGCTTTCATCAGAATCGTTGGGTTCACCGGCAGTCGTTCTGCATTCAAGGCTTTATTGTGAAGTTCAGATATTCTTATACCTCTGCTCTGTTTCTTATGTGTTCTACTTTTTCAGACATCTACTTGGAAAGAAGAGTGTGGCTCTTTTTGGCAGATAAAGGTAAAATATGTTCCTGGGGTGGAAGCTAAACTCTGAATCAAGGCATACATTTTTAAGCAAAGACCCTTTCTGCCCTGGAAATACCTGAATTTGGGGTAGTACAGAAATGTACTGTGCTTAAATAGCTCAGCGTGGCTAAACCCATTGTCTTTTGAGGCTTGCAGAACAGATAGTCAAGAGAAGATGGTACTAATCATTGCTGCAGTGGCATATTCATCTCCTGTTTTTATGTTTTCTGCAAAGCTGGTTTAGGGGAGACTTCAAGCTCTTTGGGGAAGAACACACCAGCTTTTTGGACACAGTTCTATGTTAAATCTCTTCAGTTTTGCCAGGCTGGTTATCTGTAGAGGCCACTGCCTGATTCTGCCTATCTGCTAGAATGGAAACTTGAACCAATGATTTTTGTAACGACTGTGCAATAATAAATCTCTGGAAAAGCTTCTCTGTTAATGACTCTTGATTGAATTCAGGTAGTTTTGACTACACGAATGAGGCTGTTCAGAGCTAGACAGAACTGCTTGACAGGCAGTGTCTGTCTTGATTGTCTGGTGTCTGGAAATGAAGCCTACACAAGGACGTTTCAGCTGAGTGCTGGGCCAGAGTACTTCCAGACCCTGCTGGGCACCCAGAGGTTCAAGGGCACAGCATCAGGGGTGACAGTTCTTCAGTGCTGGGGGTGAGAACGGATCTGTGAGTGTGGAGGATATACTCAAGTAGAGGTGAGTGTGGCCAGAAAGAGCAAGCCAAGAATTATGCCTTGTTTCTGTATAGGGACAATCAAGCACTGCAAAAAGCCTCAGGTTTCTGTTTTTTCCTTGGATGAATGACTGAGAAGCATGAGCATTCTGTAAAAATGTCTTTTAATACTTCAGAGTGTAGTGCATGCTTGGGTATTTCAGAAAGCTTCACTGTGTATAGTAGGTGCTAACAATTCACACACAAGGGAGTTGTATTTGATTATCTTGTGTCACGGGCTTTGTGTAGCAACAAGAATACTTGATTGTGAGATCAACTTCATGGTTGGAGTTTTCTCAGCTGTCTAGCAGCTGGTTTTGGTTTTCTTTGAAATTTTAGCTATTCAGCAGACATGGGAGTGGAGTTAGTGATTGTTCTGCTACAGGGGAGTTCCATAGGCATCAGATATGTACTGGGGAAACCAGTGATCCAGCTGCCACTGCTACTAAGTGACATTGTCATCTCTGAGAAGGATGGTGTCTGCTTTAAACCGGAGAGTTGTGGGATGCTGATTGGTCTCGTGTCCATAATGGTTTTCTTCTAAGATGCTGCCTAAGAGGACAGAAACTGTTGCAACGACTCAGGCATGGCAGCTGGTTTGGGTCACGGTTGTTTTGAGAGAGAGCTGGTTTATAGGGAGCATGATGGAGCAGTTAATGCTGAAAGAGAGTGTTACTCAATGCAGGTTGCACAACGATGTGGTAGCTGCAGAACACAGGTTATGGGAGAGCAGCCCACGGGGGTACTGCAATTCCACTATGTATCCGTAAGATACCAGGTGTTTCCAAAGCAAAGCAGGGGTGGACGTAATGCTGGAAGTGTGAGTTGAATGTGTAAAGGTGCTGGGCAATATCTGCATTGAAAAATGACAGTCGGCAGTTCTCGTAGTGCAGCAGGATGCCAATCCTTCGAGGGGGCAGAGTAATTCTGATGTCCGGTGTCATCCCACTGTGCAGGAATTCATACTTGTGCCTGTAAGCAAGAAACAGACAAAAAACCTGGGGGCACTCTGGCTGCTCTCAAAGGGAAGTGCTTAGTGCACGTAGGTGTGTTCCAGGGTATGCTTCCTGCTTCAGAGTCCTGTCTCTCTTGTGTGTCCCCTGTGGTTCTTGCCCCTGTGCTGTCCACTTTGCTGAGTGATGGCGGTGTTTGCCAAGGAGCGGTGTGCTCTGCGCTGCCACAGCCTTATCCCGCCCTGCACAGACCTGCCTGTCTAACCTGTGTGGCAGCCCTCCCTCTTGTTTCACATCCCCCTCTGGCTGTGAGTGGGTGGGTAGTAGCCCTTAGATGTGGATGAGGTCAGAGCACACTTGCCCTTAGGTTTGGCCTGAAGTTGTCCCTTTCTCCATGAAGGAGCTCTGCTCTGCTGGGCCACTTAGGCTTGCCCAGAACAGCACTAGTCTTCTCAGCCTTGCCCCTAGGTAGCCGTAGGCACTGCAGAGGAGGGAGTTGGCAAGATGACTCAATCTCATCCTTTCAGGCCCTGCTGTGCTACCCACTTGCTCCCTGAGGGCCTGCGGTGCTGAGCCCTCTTTCTTGCCAGCATTAGGGAAATGGCTCACACCCACCTTCACAGCAGCAGCAAGGGAGCGTAATCCCTTGGGCAGAGGCTGCCTGACTTGCAGTGTGGCTACGTGTCCTCCAAACTGCTGGACATCATTTTTCAAACCCCACTCTGAATAACTTTTATGACTGCTTTTCCTACAAGACCTCCCTGTTCAGCCAGGGCAGTGTTGATGGGGAAGTTCCAGTCTTCATGCTAATTTACCAGAGCGTGGCATCTTCTAATTGTGATTCCTGGAGGCCAGGAAGGTTCTCTGTACATAAGCAGCTTTGCCATGAGGATAGCCCTCTCCTTCACCCTGTAGTCACTGTTTGAGTAACACTGAGGTGTTTTAACTAGTGTGGTATGCTGCAATAAAAATACGAGATTTTCATGGGAACACATGCCTTTCTGAGCAAAACCAAGATTTGTTCAGCTAACTGAGTTGTCTGGCATTTCATAAGGGCTGGCTTCTTCACTAACCACCTCCTTCACCCACACCACTCAAACCTGAGATTTCCCTGCAGAAATAAGTATGACAGTGACTCCAGCTGTCAGTGGCCTAGTTCCCTTTTCTCCTGGAAGACCATGCTCATTGCTCCAGAAGAGTGAGAACAAACCTCAATATACCTCTTAACTCAACATACCAAGGAAATCTAATTTGCTCACAGCATATGGGAGAATCATTAGCTTTAGTGGGTTTGGGCTCCCTCATTAAGCAGCATTTCTTGCTGTGCGGGAGGCAAATGCCAGCCCTGCGAAGGACTCTGGCTGTGCAGCAGGTGCCTGGGGACAAGCATGTGCTCCAGCCAGCAGAGCTGCATCTCACACCTGCCTGTGTGCCGGCAGGCAGAGGACAGGCGGATTTGGGGCTGTGCTGTGCCATCATTACTGTTTAGTGACAGTGCGTGGTGGGGACACCCAGGTGGTGTTGGGAGTCCCTGTGCAAGGGCACCCAGCAGCGCCCTGGCCACTTGAGCAGACTAAGCAGTGAGCCGTTCAGGGAGGCAGTAGGCAATACTTGGGGATGCCTGGGGGTGTGACTTGTTCTCTTGCTCCTGCGTGCTTCACAAAGTGCCCGTATCTCATGTGGGAGTCAAAGGCAGTGATGCTAATGTCATGGTGTCAGAGATAGAGCCATCAGGTTCAGCTGAGACATAAGGGCATTTCTGCATGCAGATACAGCTGTTTGGTACTTCCATAGGTAACAGATGAAAAAAAAAAGGGGAAATGGGTTAAGTTGAAGGAGAATAGATTTAGATTGGACCTTAGGAAGAAATTCTTCAGTATGAGGGAGGCAAGACTTTGGCATAAATTGCCCAGAGATGTTGTGGCTGCCCCCTCCCTGGAGGTGTTCAAGGCCAAGTTGGACAGAGCCTTGAGTAGCCTGAGCTAGTTGAGAGGTGTCCCTGCCCATGACAGGGAGGTTGGGCTGGATGATCTCTAAGGTCCCTTCCAGCCTAGGCCATTCTATGATTCTATGAAAACCAGCTGTGTACAGCTTGGGTTTAGCCAGATACATAATTTCTAGGTTACATGGATCTAGTACTCTCTTGTCTTCCCACTGTGGTTTTGGTGACCTAAACCAAGGCCTTTACAGCTAATTTCTTGAATGTAGATTTTATTCAGGTTTGTTCATGACTCTGCCTATTTCTATATGAGAATGTCATTAAGCAGGAGGATTTGCTTAAAGGTTCCAGAATCCTTCCAACACCAGTTCACGTTGCCAATGATGGAATGTCACAAGCCGCTGGTTAAGTGCTTGGTCTGGGCCTTGGTACAAAATCTGTGGCTGCTCCCTGCAAGTAGGAGCTCTCTGCTGCTCTGTTTGCAGGTGTGTGTGTAGGAGGTGTTCCTGCAGGAGACCTGTAGCCTCCACAGCCCTTACCTTGATGGTGTGATGATATGCCTCATGCACCAGGATGAGTTGTTTGCCCCCAGATAAGCATGTCTTGGAGTGTTTTCAAAAGCCACACCGATTCTGTACTCTGTATCTTCCTCAACTTCCACCTCCCAGTAATGCTTTCCTGGAAATGGGATCAGACTGCCCAGGATCCCTATACACCTGTGGGAGTCAGACAGAAATACGTGCTTTGGCAGGGTCTCTCTGCAATACTTCTTACAATGTTGAGGTATGTAATATGTAATACATATCAACAAACAAAAATCACGTTTGCTGTCTCCTTAGCAGTGCAGCATGGATTTTTGACTACAGTGAAGTCCACATGCTGAGGAACTGACGCAGAACTTGGAGGTTTCTTTGTGACACCCCATTTTTACCTGTGGGTAGCTTTAAATAAATGAGTGCCCTGGGCACTTTGAGGAATAGGGAGAACAGCATCCTATGCTGCATGGATTTTCTGGGAAAGTTATTACTTTCTTAAAAAAAAAAAAAAAAAGAGTGCTCTGGTGAGTCCCAGTATAGCAAGGGAAAAAGGCTACAGATTTTGTATTTTCTCCTCAAACAGCCCAGGGCTTTAAATGTCACTCACCATCAGGATTTGAGCTCTGTAACAGCATGAAACTCAGGGGCAGTTGGGGAGCAGCCCTGCCTACGCTGTGTTTGTCTCCAAACCAGAATTGAACACAGTAGGAAAGCTTGGAATATGCTGAGGTACCTAGGCCGTGAAAAGTTTTAACAGTAGACTGCGATTCATAGCCTTTATGATAGGAGCCATGCAGAAGATAACTCTTTAAAAAGATGTGTAGGAGAGACAGACAAAGAATATACCACAGAGAGACCCTTCAGCTTGACTTATAGGCACAGTCTGAGTCAGAGGGGATGGTCACTGTGAAGATGCAAGTCTACAAAAACATAGCTTCTGAAGCAAGAAAGCTGGGCAAAATAGCCTGTACCAAATGCTTCTGAAAGACCCTAACTTAATTTAAGAGGGCAACATGAGTCCTGTGAGACTATATCCCATTTTTTTTTCCAGGAAAAGTACATGGTGTGTTAGTTGTCGTTGCTGCATCCCAGGGCACAGCAGGTTTCAAAACACACCTTCAGTTTTGGATAGGGAGTAATGCACAACGGGTGGGTTTCTGTGACAGAGTCATCTAAAGTTGTAAATTGCAAAGGCAAAGGATGCTGCTGGCAGACACTGAGCTTGTCTGCCTCTAGGTAATGCTGAGAAAGAGCTGCACTCAGCATTCGGAGGGCCTGATGCGTAAGGATGGGCACGCACAGCGTGACAGCTGTACTCTGCCACCTCAGCAGCAACCCCTTAAAGCAAACATACAGTTCATTGAAAGTGCATGCAAATGTCTTGGGAATAGCTTAAAGGCTGCTGAAATCGGGACTCAGAGAAGCTGTGTTGCTACAGCTTAAGGAGTGATGCAAAATGGATGGGCAAACATCTGTGAACTAAATATTAGCACAGTAATGAGAGTTGCAAAGCCACCAAGGCAAACTCGAGTCAGACAGTAGGAGCTGCTATGGTTAGGAAACACATTAGACTTTTGGAGAACATAGAAACTTCAAAAAGAAGAGTTTGCGGTGTAATTTTCTTGTAGTGTGAGTGTTAGTCATTTCAGCTTGGTGGCTTTTTCTTTTTTTTCTTCACATTATCTTGGCATGAAAGAGCCTTCTGAAAGTTCACAGTGGCATCAAAACCTCAGCCTCAGAGTTCAGAATTAGATAAGTGCCAGCTCTGGCTTTTTATGTGAAACATAAAAGCACCCTGTGGAAGTGGGCTGAAATCCCATTTAGGCTTATCATGATGACTTTAATGAAGAAAACCGTCTATCTCTTAGCTCTTTTCTACCGAGCTGTCTAGTAACATTGCACTTCCATGGAGGGACTAAGTTGTGGGCTTGTATTACTCTGTGCCTACAGATGCCTGTCCTGCTTATCCGTTGTTTCCGTGGTTCTGACTGGAAACATGAATTTAGGCAAGCCAAGTCTCATTCAATGGCAAAAGGCCAGTTCTTTTTTGAACGTAAGTTCCGTAGGCCCAAGTAGTATCAGCTAGATCTTCCAGCAAGAGGTAAGTATTCAGACCCCTCCCCTTTTCCTTGTTTTGGCACTTAAATACCTGTTCGAATGTAGCTCAGTGTGCTCAGTGTGTACGTGATTGTGGCTAGGTGCATCTAGAAACCTTTTTATGAACTTGCATGAACTTCCAAGCGATGCTTAAATTCCACAGAGCAGCTAGAGGGAGAGGGATTTAAACTTAAAAAACTCAATGAGAGCTGCTGGAAGCACCATTAAATACTTCCTGGTATCTATATTTAAAAAAAAAAGAAAAAAAAAAAAGAAAAAAAAGACCAACTGTGCTTGAACTACACAAGCGTCTTTCAAAGAAGAGGGTCAGATGCCCAAAGTACCATTAGGTTTTTTGTCCATTCTGTAGTAGTTGCTGTAGTGAACAAATTTTGTGTAAGATGAGTGGTGTTTTTGGACAGAACCCAAATCCCCACATGTGAAGCCAAGACCAAGGAAAGACGGGCAGACTCCTGCACGTTACGTGCAAGGCTCTGTCGTCTTGGTGGCTTGCAGAGGGCCAAGAGAAGGGGAGCAGCAGCCAAAAGAGAGAAGCAGCTCCTCAAGGCTTGGAAATGTGTAACTGCTGGATCACTGTAATTAAAAGAGAACCTAATAATTATGCAGTTTGTCTTTTTTTAAATCCCACTATATTAAGTGCTATATTAAGAGTATATTGGGTTTGATTATTTTTTTTTTCTTGTGACACTTTCCTCATGTTTTGAGGGCTCTGTAAAGAATTAAATGGGAAGGAAGTTTTGGGATTAATGAAAGTTGATGCACACATCATGCAAAGGGAGATGTTTTATGTATTAGTCACTCCGGAAAATCTCAGAAAAGAGCAGCAAGCCACAGGGAGTTGAGTAATGGTGCTCGGGAACATTAACCCTCGTGAAACTTTGGGACCTGGATAAATGGATACAGAGTTTTAGTCTCCAAGGAGCTATGGGGAAAGCCTACCATTTCAAACTGAATAGATACCCTAGGAGCCCAACCTGAAATACATTAAAATAAATCTGCTTTTCTAAAAGATAAGCAACCCGTATTTTAAAAGGGCCAGCAAAGATGGTTGCAGTTGTTTAACAACACAGTCACTTATGGTTGGAGGTGGGGAGAGCCACAATACCAGTAAACTTTTGTAGTGGATTTGAGTTCAAGGTAGGGGTGCATCCTGGGCAAAGCACAGACAAATCACCTGCGTTAGTTGCAGCTGAAATTCTTCCACATACCTTGTAAAGCTGTTATCGTAAACGGGCAGATCACACTCTGGGTTTTCCAGTTGATCACATGCAATTGTAAATCCATCATCTAGAATCGCCAGTAAAGGGTGGGCTGTGTCCTCATTAAGGCAGAAGTAGGTGCCTGCAAAAGAGAATGCTGGAGGGTAACCCCAGCAACTCCTTATGGCATTAGGGTTTGCAGCAGGGGTGTGGTGTAATGCTGTTTGGATCCTTAGAAAGAATAACCAGTGCTCTAGGAAGAATCTAGCGGACATTTAGAGGACAAGGTTGTCCGTCTGGAGTTTTTCAAATAAATGGGTGTTTTACACCTTAACACTGTTTGATTTTTGAATTGTGAAGAGCAGAAAAGGGGCCTTAACCTAATTTTGAACCCAGCCAGCGCTCAGAGTTGCAGGCATTGCTCAGGAAGTACCCATTCAAAGATGAGGGATCTTCCCTGCAATGGGCTGTCTGGTTTTAAGTCATCTTCCTCAAAGCTGAAGTGGTGTATTTTCAATCGCTGAAAGGAGAAGGGAGCCTTAAAGGGCTCTCCATGACCTCACTTTTCCACGCAAATGCTGGCCACAATTTGAAGAGATGGGATCTCTGCAAAGGTGCCACATGGAGCATCCCTCATGCTTCAGCATCTCCTCATCAACATCAGACCTCAGAGAGGTGAGTCCGTGCCCGTAAAAGTACTTCTGCCTCTCTCCCTTCGGAGACTTCACAAAGCAGGTCTGACACACTGCTCTGATGAGCAGCCACGTGCGTCAGCTGCTGTTTGTGTATCCGTCCCAGTAAGAATCAAAGGTCGTTCCCAGTGTTGGAGGTGAGCGCTTGCAGCTGACAGATCAATTTGCACCAGCTGTTTGCATAATGTAGACTCAGAGAAGACAAATCTCTCCATGCTAATCCCAAATGAAATCATCATAATCAAACTGCAAGTTCCTTCAATGCAAATACAATACAAGCAATGACAGGGCAATTATAGGCATGTGCTACTGAAAACAAACACATGCTGTGCAAGCAGAATTGGCAATTTCAAATATTGAGTTTGATTTAAGCAGCTGAAATACGCGCAAACAGTGTTAACACAATGACAGTCTTCCTCTCCAGGGATTCAAGAATGACTATTACTTTTCTGTGGTGTCACTGATGCGTAGCAGATGGGTTTCTTATTGAAACGCAGCCTTTCGGAGATTAACAGGTGTGTGGTCAGCTTGCTGAATAAGCACAGTTTGCCAAGCTCTCACAGAAGGTGAGGGCAGAAGAGACACGGGTATGGTGTGAATACATCTGCAAGTGATGCAGAAGGTTTGAGATACCCCAGTGAAGTTACAGTGTCATTATAGCAGTGGTGAAGGTGAAAACAGGTGTCCACCAGTAACTCATTAAAATGAGCTTTGATTAGATGGTTGGGAGGAGAAAGGGCTTCTAACTTCCCCTTCGGGGAGAAGGTTCATCCTTGCCCAGTGTGGCACTGTGATCAGAGATGATAAAGCAAAGCTTCCAGCTGAAAGCTGGACTGCCTTTTTCCTGATAAATAAAGGGAACCAGCCCTCAGAGCTTCCCTAGCCAAGCTGGAAATGTTCTAATATATACAGAGGAAGATTTTGCATATCCAAATGGCTCTGGAAAGTGCTGGCTGCCTGTCTCAGCCATGCTTTCCAGCAACAGCAGCATTACAAGGTAATCTCTGAAGTAGAATCACACTGCAGCTTTCTTCATTGGTGTGTCAGTAGTTGGCAATCTGGCAACATCTGGGGACATTGGGTTGATGTTGTCTTTTAAAATGTTTGGAAATTAGTAACCTTCAAGTATTAAATGTACCGGACAGAAATAATTTTAAATTACAGAGCTAAAGCAATGTACTTATTGATACAAAAACGTGGGGTTTTTTCATTCCTAAAATGTTACCAGGTGTGTAATTAGATGTAAGAGATTAGGACCTGATCCAGAGGCCATTGAAACTGGCAGGAATCTTTCTGTTGAGATAATAGATGCTACAACAGGCTGCTGGAGTTGTTCTGAGCTGTACAGTACCTGTGGTGTGTATCAGGACAGGTTCACTTCTTTCACTGGAACCACCCAGGTTTAGGGCTCTAACACAGATGTGATAGCTTTGTCTTGGCTGGAGGTGAATTAGGACTTCACAGTTAGGAATCCCGACAATAGATCTACAGAAAATAAATCCATGGAAAATGATAGGATAGAGAACAAAGGCAGGCCTTTGAGATTACTTTTCTGAACAACAAAGAAGAAATTACATGATCAGCTTCTCTTGTAACCCACCAACACCACTTTACCTTGTACAGCTGTCAGTAGCAGGGGCAAGGGATAATCTGTGACAGACTCCGCAGATTTTTGCATTTGCTTCTGCCTTTTTTCCCATACCCTGTGTAGCCATTTTTTATTAACATCTACACAATTCATTTTACCAAGAGGAATGTTTATGAAGGTGATTTCACCAAAAGGTCATGGGTCCTTTCTTAGTGCTATCTGAAGCCATATGACTTGAAACCATTTAATCTTTACAGGTCAAGGACTAGATAGAATAGTGACTCACTCAGTAACAGTATCTCCATTTTCTTCATCTGTCAGCTTGGACAATTCAACCATGTAGGAATCAACAGGGTTAATGTCTCCAGATTCCCAGCACACCAGTGCTGCGTTTTCACAGCTTAGGATCTTTTTAGTCTTTATGATAGGTGGTGAAGGAGCTAAAAAGTAGGCAAAAGAACAATTATAAACTGTTGCTTGAAGATGCTTGCAACAAACATGCTTTGAAGACTTGAAAAAATAGAACAAAGTTGTTTACTGATACTATGTAGTTTCCCCAATGGACAATAAACAGCCGGCAGGGCAATTAACAGTACTATTCAAAGACTTAATTTGGACTGTCAACATCCCAAGAGAATTAATCAGAGAGGTAACATAGATAGAGACTGGTTACACAACCCTTTTCTTTCTGTCATTGGTTTTATCTTTGTCATAAAGGTGCATATCTTCTCTGCTCCAAGATGTTAAAGACATCTGGAACAAGTGCTTGAAGGTCTCACTCTGACTTGCTCAATTTGATGTCAGGGTTTCACAAAACGTGCTTGATGGAACTGCACTTACAAAGTGCAGCATAGCAGGTAAATGCACAAAATACTTAGAGGCCAATAAAAGGAGGACTCGCAAACACCTGGCAGAATGGGCAGACTTGAGCCTTATACCCAGCTTTTCTAGGTGCTTGCATTTAAATAAATTATTTTGTCTCTGTGCTTCTGTTTCTTCAACTCTGAAACAGGGACAATTGGCCTGAGATGCTCTCCAAATAAAAGCAGAACATTCCCATGCAGTCAGTAGACTTACATCAGAAGAAACAAAGTTCCCAGAAAGCCTTACTGGCATAAAATTCAGAAACGACTGTGAGTTTCACTATGAAGGTCACATAGTCATATGAATAAAATATTTTTACCTGTTACATAAACCTCTCTTTCACTTGGTGGACTGATACCAGAGGCATTTAAAGCACTGGCCCAAAATTCATATTGTGTATTCGGCAACAGATTACTAATGGTGCAGTATGTTTCTTTGACTTTCAATGTATGCTCTGAAATGAAAACAGCAAAGCAGCGGCTTTACATAGTTACCCACTCTTGCCCAAAGCTGCCTCAAATAACGGAGCTAAGGTGTATTGTTTTGTGTGCTGAGCTGAAGAGAGCTCCTTGTGCTGCATACCCTTTGATTAGCTGTCACGCTGTTATACCACTAAGGAGGCATAAATCCAATAATGCATCAGCTTCTGAAGGATCCACATCACTCAGAAAAAAAAGACAAAAATCAAAAAGAAAGGTCACCTATGTTTCACTGATTTTTTTCTAAAACGATCCTGCATGTTGCCACTCCAGGCATGCTGTGTGGTCGGCTCATCCCAGCAGTGAGACAAGAGCTGAAGCTATTTCACTACTCATTTCTTATTCTCCATCTTATAACATTTGAATAGGTTCTGCTTTTCTTTCTGAACTGGCTATTTGGTGCTCTCCTGGCTTCTGCTTTTTCTGGAGAAGTGACTGGGTGTTTTCAGCAAAAGGTTTTGCTGGAGTATTTGTTAGAAAAGGCAGGGACATTTTAGGATGGTTCTGTGTGTGTGTGTTGGTGCATTACAGCCTATTATTAGCACTGAGATAAACTGTGAGATGACTGTGGGTGTTTTGGTGGTTGAGCTTATAATATGATGATTTTCTCTCTTAAAAATGCTGTGCTTTGCAGCAGTACCTGCCTTCCAGGAAAGGAAATGCTGCTCTTGCAACCTGACTCCATCCACTGTCTCCTTCCCACTGCTGCTATCCCAGCTGCTGCCCCATCCTGTCTTTGCTCCTGTGATGGTTCCTTCTGCAATTGCTGGCATGGCAGACGTGACAGGGGAAGGGTGACAAAGCCAGAAGCAAGAAATGTGGTGGCACATCTGGCAGTTTTGGTGGCAGAGGGACTGCACAGAAAGTGCACTCATTGCCATAGCAAGTCCAGAGGTACTTTGGAACGAGCTGCTTTTGCCAGTGCAGGGCTGAGGTGTCCCTTGGATCCAGGCCTCCTTACCTGCTTGTTCATCACTGTGCCTCTCATTGCTCACTGGTTTATAGCACAGCTGGTAGTACTCGACGGTGTCATCTGAGAAGAGGCCCCAGCAGACTCTCAGTGAGGTGCCCGTCGCTGCATTGGGAGCCTGGGGACTGATCACAGGGGCACAAGGAGCTGCAGGGGGGAAAACAGGTCAGTTTTTGACTGTGTAAGCATGGTATGTTGTTCACAGGCAAGCTTCCCTCCTCTCACAAAGATGTTTCCACAAACCCTAGGCATCGGATAGGCTCATATTCCTCCTAAAGGGAGAAGAGTTAGGAGCTGACCCTGTAAACAGTTGCGGATAATAATCAGGTCACTGGTGTATGAACATCTGACACGCAGGGCTCTGCTGCAGACCAGCCCAGGGGCTGGGGAGCCTTTGGAGGAAAAGCAAGGGAAAAACTGTACAACGTGGGGTCAGCAACACAAGCAAACAAGTAGCAAATGCTATTTTACTTTAAGAAAACACGATGTGTGGGCATAAAAATAAAAAAAGCATGGTGTTCCTTCTAGCTATTTGTGGTGTGCCAGAAAAGATTTGAAATCTTTTCTATGTTAATTTTTTTTTCATTATTAGAAATTTGTTTGTATTTTGCTTCATTTCCTGTGGATAATAAGGAAAATTTTGGCTAAACAGCAGAGGAACTAGCCAGTGAAATCTGGTTATTGAGGGGAGCTGTGCTGGTTGTTTAAAGCAGTCTGGTGTCCCTCTGTACTTTCTTCAAGCCACTACAAGGCCAGAGAAGTTATCACTAAGCATGCCTGACCCCTCAACAGAAGGGGTTAGGCTTTTTGAGTCTTCTAGGAAATCATCCAGCAAAAGCAGAGAAGGCCAAACTTGGAAGTTCTGATAATTTTATACTGAAAGCAAATGAAAAAAAGAAAAAACCAAAAAATAGCTTCCAGTGTCTCTGTATATATAGGCAAACAAGAAAATCTAGAGGGAAAACTAGAAGGTAATTCTGTCTTTGCAGTTCTCCTTTAAAAGAAGTAATAGACTTCTCTTTAATGCATATCCCTAATTAAATGTAAATAGGCCTGAAATAATGATCAGATAGCAGAGTACCTGGAATAGTATTAATGGAGTTCATTAGCTGTTCAACTTCAGAGAAATCTATGTGCCGCTCTTCAAAGTCTGGCAGTGTTGAAAGCTCTAAATTCACTTCTTTCTTTAAGAATTCTCCCAGTCTGTAATTGTAGGGGAAAAAAAATGTCTAATTGGAAATACCGCAGTGTCAGAGATTCTTTTTCATGATACTCATTGGTAAGAGGAAAAGAACAACAAACTCCAGAATAACAGCTCTTTCCTTAAAGCACTGTACAAAGCTCAGGCCTCCCATGCCCTTTGCTTGGGAGTAGCCAGCCATACATCCCGCCGGGGCTCCAAGATACCCAACAGAGCTGGATGCTGATGGGACTGAGGGACGACACCTTGCATGCCCTGCTTATGCAGCGAGCTGGCTGCCGCACGCTGCACGCCCACAGGGCAGGTGAGTAAGTTTTCTCCCTCTGTGGGAAGCAAACTTGCATTATTTTGAATTTATAGTGCTATTACTGTTTCAGGACCTCATGGTTCTAGGTGTTGTAAATGTGAAACAAAGGGGTATTTTTTAGCTGTGTTTTCATAAATGATGACAGTAGATTTAAAAATATATTTTTGCAATTGATTTAGTGTGCCTTTAGACTTCTTCCAACCGCTCCTAGCTCTTTGGTATCTGTTTTGAGCTCCCACAGCTTGACTTTCTACACTTCTATGTTAGTCCATAAATAAGCCTGTTACTAATCCATTTAGGGAGCTCAGTTTTAGTGAGATTTGTATCCAGGGCATTTCTTTCAAGATCTTTACCAATCCTGTTTCTCAGTCACTGAAATTAGTTCCTTATGACTAAGCTGAAAACAGTGATTTATTCATGTTCTAACTCCTTTTGGGTTTTTTGAAACTGGCTTAAATCTAGTTTTGAGTGCTAAACTTCACAGAGCAACTCTTCTGCTGCAGTTTAAACCAGAAATACTGAAGATTTCAATAGCTCTAATAGCTTAGGTAACATCCATGGGCCTGAACAGAGTCCAGAACATGCAAGCGTCTCCAACAACAGGTTGGAACAAAAGGAAGAAATGTGGCACAAAATCCCAGACTGTGATACTACCTGTCAACCATGGTTACTGCTGCCTGTAGAAAAAAAAAAGAGAGAGTGTTAAAGACAGAAAAGATACACTTCTTGCATTAGTGCAGTCAGACTACATCATGCTGCTGACCTGTCTTATGTGAATTGTCACAAATGCAGCCCTTAAAGTGAACCTGTTGGCTTTCACCCAGGTCTGAGAACAAAGGCGTGACTAACAGTGCATTTAAATGGACACATCTTGGCTGAATTTGTAGTAAGATAACGTGCAACATCAGGCAGTGACCAGTGCCTACGCATCTAGACTCTGGACTGTATCCTTCATCCATTGTCCAAAGTGCCAAGAGATCCTTCACAAACAAAAAACAGCAACAGCTGGGGAAAAGAACTGCCTTGGAGGGAGTCTGAGCAGTGCACGTTCCTGGAAGACAGGCGTGCAATCCCTGGAGAAACCTAAGCAGCTGAGAGCTCTTCTTGGGTTCCTAGGAGTGATGTAGAACTGTTTACGAGCTAAGGAGAAAATAAGGTTATTCCAGAGACACAGAGGAATGGGAAAAGTCAGCTCATGTGAAGAACTCGGCAGGTTGGAGTGGTACAACAAGCTAATCCATTGAAGTAGACTGGAGGTGTTAGGAGATCTGTTTACTGCCCAGTTCAGAAGTTACAGTGGCTACAGGAATGCTCCCATCCACCTGAGTCACAGGACAGCTCAGATTAGAACAATTATTTTTTTAGCTGCTAAAGAAAAGTAACTTCTTGACACCTCCTTAACAGTGGAATTCATCCATCACTTTGCAGGAGCTCCTGGTATAATTAGTTTGGAGCCTCCTGTTCAGCTGAATTTTCCAACAAAATAAGCAAGAAAAAGAAACATCTTCCAAAATGGTTGCATCAGCCTGCCTGCTGTGAGCCCAGAATACCGCAAGCAAGCTGAGCCTGCATGAGGCAGTGAACACTAAGTGCTTCCAGAGTTTCCCAAGATAAGTTTTTTAGAGAGATATCTCCTCTCTGAACCCCAGTGAGACTCACAAATCATTAAGCATCCAAGTTACAAACTTGTGCTCTTGCTTCTGCATTTTGGCCCCATTATGTTGCCCCGCTAAGTCACTGCCACCGTGCCAAGCACCTGAGGCAGTGAGAGCACCATGGATTGAGAACTCCAAATGCTGTGTAGCAATAAATCCACTCACAAAGAGCACTTAGATGGGGCCTTGCCAGTTAAAGCTCTTTACCTTCATGAAATTGGCTTTGTCATTTTCCCGGCAGAGCTCCTGGGTTGTGTCTGTCAGCTCCTTGCAGGTGTCCAGGTGTTCCCCACAACTGACCAGCTGCCCATACAAAGTTTCCAGCTTCTGTCTCTTCTCTTCCCCCAGTGCTTCCAGCTGTTCTTCGTACTTCTGAGCAAGCACTTGCACGGCATCGTTGTAATGCACCTCAAAGTTCTGCTCCTGCCTCCCAAAGTTTTCCTGCAATGCATTTGGCGGTTTACTCCTTGATGTCAGGCCTGATCCATAGGTCAGACAGAAAATTCTTATTTGGCTCTGCCTAAAATTTGCGTTGCCAGTGAGGCAATGCCAGTAGACAGAGGCTGTAATTCGATTAATTTCCATTTTTAGGGATTTATGCTAATCATTCACCTACACTGAGGCACAAGAGAGTGTTGGATTTGGTTCTGGACATACGAGCATCAGAAATTATAATAAAAACAATGATGCAAGGCAACTATCTCCAACCTAAGCCCAGGGAGCACAGCTAGGGATATATCTTAGCCGTAACCTCCAAAGTGTTTTCACCAACACAATCAAGCTTCCATAAGAGAAACCATGGCAGCCCAGTGGGATCCATGGATTCACACTGGGGGAGCTAAGCAGCTCATGCTGGTACCCTCACTCGTTGCTGGAGGAGTGAGCATTAGGAGGGAAGCATTAGGAAGGAAGATTTAAGAAGCAGGTAGATCACAGGTCCTTGGCCATTTAAAACTAAGATAACCCGAGTGGGATCACTTTATTTTGGAATGGAAGTGTCACTGCAAATGCTTAATGTGGTTTTACTTGCCCACCTAGAAAACTCTTTAGGATGAATTTTCATGAGGCAAACCCCAAGATAACTCTCTGCTCTGTTACTGTAATTACTCACCTTGTTAACAACTGAACACTATGGCTGTCAAAACTCTTCTAACCCCGGTACCACAAAGTTAGCCCAAGAAAAAATGCCTTACCTCTACAGTGATGAAGATTTCCTCCAAGTGACTGGCAAAGTTTTCCAGCTGAGCAATCTGCTCTTCCAACTTGCACATGTTTTTATGAGTCTCCTCCTACCAAAACACCCAGTGTGATTCTTAGTATGCCTGAACACTGTTTCAGAGGCACTGTAGTACGGTTGTATGACTCTTACCTTTTCACTTTCCACGGCACTGGGGAGCTGAGCCACCTCATGATCCTTGTGCTCACCAAACAGTTTGTCGAAAGCTCGGATTGGTGTCTTGCAGGTACAACAAAAAACATCCGCCGCTTCCTCCTCCTCACTGACGGCCTGACTGTTCCACTCATCCGACACACTGCCGCTGCTAAGCCCCTCTTTGGACCATATGGGGCTCTCAGCCTCATCTTCTGCTCTGGCTTTGCTCTGATCTTCATCTTGAGAAGCCTCACTAGGAAGTCCCTGTTTCTTTGTGCTTTGACTTTGATCTTTCACCGGAGAGCTGCTTTTTGATGCTGTATATACAGAGCCTTGTGATCCTGCTTTTTCTGTGCGAGCAGGTGGCCATCTGCTCTCCACATGTCTTCCAAGAAGCTCAAGTTCTTTTTCTCTATCCTCATCAAGTCCATACATCTTAGCCAACTCTGCAACCTCCTTTTCCAAGTCATATCCAGCTTCTTGTGAATGCTGAAATTTTTCACTACTGGATGCAGATTCTGCAGATTCCCTTCTCGTATCCCCCAGAGATCTCTCTTCTTGACAAGATGGCTCTTCAGGAAAGATATCAAACCTCTCCTTTGATCCATAAAGATCCATATGATAAAATATCAATCCTTCAGCCTCAGTGTCACTAGATTCTGGGACTGGTGAGGAAGCTGAACGACTTGGTGTCTGGTCACTAGTTTCACAGTCTTTTGCACTGCCAGATCTGGATGACATCAGTATCCTCAGTGAGGTTTTTGAGATGACAAGTCTCAATCCTGTAAAAGGTAAGAAAGATCCTTAGATACGTACTTAGGTGTCAAGCATGAGTTTTTCTTGCTTAAAAATATATAGATTTAATCAGTTTGGCTGAGGATTGCTCAGGGCCTGGAGGTGGGCATGGGAAAGACCAAAGCTTTGCTTCCAAAGTGAAGCCACAGACAGCTTGTTTCTTCTAACCTCCAAGCAAAGAACAGCAGAGAGCTATCTCTTATGTACACCTTAAGTTTTCTGAGTGGCTCATCTGTGACTGCGACAACTGATTTCCAAACTGTGGAGCAGTCCTGTCCTCAGCTCAACACTGCAACGGGACTTCAGGCACACATAGTTCTGTCCGACTGGAGATGGCCTGGTTTGAAGTCTGCTCACCCTTCAGTTGCAGTCAAGTGCTCTTTCTGAACTGTCAGTCAGGCATACTGTAGGATGCCCTCTCTTGTGACCACTGATGCCACATAACACTCTAGTAAATGCCTTGAAAACTCGTGTTCTGGATTTTTCAAGTTGCCATTCTTGATACTGAAACTTGAGGTTTCTTTTAACATTATTCTCAGCCCAGGTCTCAGGTCCCTTCTATAAAACAGGGAAAATACTGCCCTTTGGAGGTTCTCAGGTGCTGTGAAAGTGTATATTTTAACATTAGTAAAGCTCAGAAAAAAAGACTGATTATGATATCCATGACAAAGCACACAGTAACCTGGAAGCTAGGCAGGTCATTGACCCCTGAATTGAAAAAGTCTGCTCTGACCTGGAGCTTGCACACTTTGTCCATTCTGTGCAATGAGGGAGGTGTGAAAAGAATATTAGATGTGAAATGCAAAGCGGTGTGATAAAGCAGGTGCACACGGGACATTAAAGATGCAAAGGCAGTTTGAAGGCTGACTCCCCAAGTCCATTCTTTCCCACTAGCCTCTATTAACCATGGCACATGAAGTAGTGTTAGTGCAGAGACAGTGCTCTGTCAGAGCTGAAACGTCCCCACAGCCCTCCACTGTTCACCAGCACAAACAAAATCAGGGCTACAGAACTACTCAGGTCCATTTTGTCAGCAATTTACTGCCAGAATCAAAGGAAGATTTCAGCTGAATAGTAATGAACCTGTATTTACATATAGTCATAGCTAATGGAAGCATATGAAAGCTTTAAAACCATTTTCTTCAGACATCAAGGTTATCAGAGCTTCTGCAGAAGCTTTCCTATAAGCTTGGCTTTCAAACTACTTTTTACGGTCTTCGCAAGTACTTGCTATCACCTCAAATATATTTAATCAATATTTTACTACTGTTTCTGAGGAGCACTTTGGTAACAAAATCAACATACTTACTGGAAACCAACTTCTCAGACCAGTGAAAAATGCTAAGAAAGTTGCCACTCTCTGGTTTTATACCAATGACTGAAACCAGTCCAGCCTACTGGATCTGTAAGTAAACACACATACAAGTTCATGGTTCTTCTCCCACTCAGACATGGGTGTGGATTCTACAGCTAGCAATATCTCACCATAGACAAAAACACTGAAGTTAGTCAGAAATACTATTTATGCTAAAGGCAATAAAATAAATCATGCAAATTCTAACATATTAAACAGAGAAAAGGTCTTGACACATACCAGAAAATGTTGTCTGGCTCCCGCAAAGACTTTTTTCCCCATAATTATGACAATAAGGCTTGCTTTAGAAGCTACTACTAGCTAGAAAAGTGAATTAACAAGTATTTTTCCTACCAAAATGGAATTGAATTACATAAATTAAAATGAGCATAATTAAGCTCGTCTGGAACCCTGCTGCCTAAATAAGATTTTCAGATGATTGCTCAGTGTTTGCTCAGTTTACAGGCACAGATACAATTACACTGAAGAATGTTCAAGTCCGTGACCATCAGTTATCGAAAATACATAACAAAGAATGTTACTACCTAAAAACTTGCCTTCTATCTTATGACGTCATAAATTCTTCTGATAGTTCAGATGGCATCAAACTTCATGTTTATTTCCCCTAGTAAAAATTAATTCACATGAAAGCTATTCCCTGCCACTTTTCCGTGACTGCAGTTGGAAGACTTATTGCCGTAACCCTAGCCCGCCTCTTTGCTCAGATAGGGACATGCCAGCAATGAGCAATGGAACAAATATAGATGTGCCCCGGCTGTCCTTCAGCAGCATGCTACTTGAGTGTCACCAGGATGACTGTCACACACAGAAAAGGCTCTGAAGGTTGATTCCTGGATCTGAAGTACTTGGAACAATTATAAAGAGCCCTCAATAGAGCCAGAGCACCCTCTCACTTTCCGAGGTGGTATTAATAAACCCTGAGGAGTGCAGTTGTTGACTCACGGTGTGAGGTCCAGGGCTGTGGTGCTAGGCAGAGTATCGTGTGTGGGGTGCACAAACTAACTCAAAATGGCTCAATGTGTGCTTACAACACTGCTGCATGGTTAAATGGCAGTATCTGCTCTTTGCAAATTTTTAATGGCAAAACCCTTTACTCTATTAAATTAGAAGCTTTACAACAGCAGTGAGCTGGAATCAACATCAGATTCTAGGAAAAAATATTAAAAAATCAAAATTTAGAAAAAATCAGAAATCATGTTGCATACATTTATTATACATACACATACATCTCCACTATGTCAGCGTACGCTAGACCTCTGGAAAGCCGATTATAGTGAGGAAAGTGGCCGATGGCCCAGCTAGGGGGAGGTTCCAGGGAAACATCAGCCCGCACTTGGTAGTGGTTCACCTGATCAAAACTAGACTGTATATTACCCTGATGGCTGTGGTTACTGTAGCACCTGAGCTTTATGTATCCACTCAAACCCACAGTTGTCCCACATCTATAATCTCCTGCTGGTGAACCTGCTACCGAGGCAGCCCTGCTGGCAAGAGATTTTGAAGCGTGTTTGAGAACGTTGCACTCTGTGTTGCGAGACCAGGGCACAGCACGAGAGGAAACGTCTACTGGGTCTTGACACAGCTCTGTTCCCCCTCCTTTCGCAGTTAAACCTGGTGTCATTTTCTCACACGTGTAGCAGTGCCATTGCTTGGCAAGGAATGTCAGGGCAGGTCACCCTATAGCCGTGATCTCCTTGCCCTGACAGGGCCTCTGTCACCTGCGGGGTCAGAGCAGACAGGGTTTCACACAGATGATGTGGCCTTTCCCGGAAGGTTAACATTTATGCTGTCAGGCAGATTTTATTAACTTTTTAAAACCAGAACACTTTCTATTCGTTTTCCAAGG
>NW_009697096.1:0-6571 GCF_000703405.1 Apaloderma vittatum
ACTTTGCGTAATCACCTTTCACCCTGTACACATCAAAAAGAAGCCGAGTAAAGCGCTGGTGCTATGCCACGCTGCTGCTCAGGAGCCAGAACCTGCAGTTTCGTGGCAAGTGGTGGCGTGCACATGCCACCCAGCCCACACGGGCAAGAAGAGTGCCTTTCGGTGTTCATCCAGCTCAGAGCTTCCCGGCTGAGCTCCGACTTAGTCTCTGCTAAATCAAAAGGCAGTTGTTGTTAAGACAGTTCAGCCAGAAGACAAAGCCAGGTAAGGGAGCAGAAAACTGTCACGGCAGGAAATTACGTTTGCTTACTGCAGTAACAGGACATCTTTCTCACAAGACCTGTAGTTCCAGCTGGGGGTGAGATTCAGGATACAGGCCATGGTGAGCCTGCTTCCTGAATCATGTTTTGTCTCTTTAGCGTGGATGTTCAGTTGTGACTAGACCATTAAATGTATGGATTCCACTTAAGACCGTTTTGCAGAACTAGCAGGAAAAAAAAGCCTGACCAAGGAATGACTATGTGGTAAATGGAAGAAAAGCTGCTCACACTCATCTCATAGCAGACTTGCTATTTTAAAGCCACGTGAGGGGTGTTATTGACCCACGAAGAGTCACTGGCTGAGGCCCAGGACTCACTGTTTAATCAGTAATAGAGGAACTACCTCAGTCTGCTGAAGAACAGAGTGCTACTGGGAGCACGATGATGCACGATGCACCTTGCCCCCCACACACTGAAGAGCTCACGTGCAGTGAACAGTTCATTGGCACTTCTGTCTGTGTTCTAGAGCCTTGCCAGTGTTTTGAAGATACCAGCAACACTTGTCCTCTGCTGCCTCCCAAAGCAACTTCTCTCTGGCCCAGGCTGCAACCACTCTAATTTTTAAATTTTATTTGTAGGTCTCTTGATGTGAATCTTCAGGCTGTGCTTCACGTTTCCCAGGTGAGGAAGAATTGTCACTGCAGTTGTCTCTACGAACAACAGCGACTCAGTTGTTGTACACAGTGGAGATAAGTTACACTGTGGGGGCTACAGGGACTCTAAATCCAAAGTTAACCTCACAATCTGCACATATGGCGCCTTCACTCTCTCGCTTTGACTCTCTGTCTTCAGAGGCCAGACGGACTTCCTCCACGTTTTTGCTCTTTTGGCTGCTGTAATAGCCCAGCAGGTTTCCTACTGAATGAAGTAACGATGTCTCCTGTTAGGGTTCTGGCATCCCTTTTCTCTTTGTTTGTTGTTTTTTTATCTCCTCCCCTTCCAGATTGTGGCTCGGCAGATGATCACGCAGGGGGTGCCAGGGGCTATTGTGAATGTCTCCAGCCAGGCCTCCCAACGGGCTCTGCGGGATCACGCTGTTTACTGTAAGTATGTGTGGCTCTGGCAGTGCCCCTCGTCAGTGACGAGCAGGAGACCCACAGCCACCGAAGCTGCTGGCCGCCAGCTCTGGGCACTGAAATGCTTCTTCTGTGTTCCAGACCATGGGCTGTGCACTTAAATGTCTCCTGTTCTTCCCCTCTCTTGAAGGTTCCACAAAAAGTGCTTTGGATATGCTGAGCAAGGTAATGGCAATGGAGCTGGGACCCCACAAGGTAGGATTCTTCCTGAGAAGGAAAAGTGTGAAAGTTGAACCTCACCATTTCCTCTCGGAGCAGTCTTGCTACATCATTTGTTGCTCTTGGTCCCAGATTAGGGTGAACACTGTGAACCCCACCGTGGTTATGACCGACATGGGGAGAATTAACTGGAGTGACCCTCAGAAATCTGCTGCTATGATTAATCGGATTCCGCTGGGGAAGTTTGCAGGTCAGTTTGCTGCCAGGCTGGGCTCTTCTCTTGCATCCAGGCCTTCCTTCTAGCTGACATCCCAGTACCTTGCAGCTTTTGTGGGCAAAGGCACAACCCTGCTGAAGGGCTCAGGTCCAGCTCCTGAAACGTTGGAGAAGGACAGGAGGAGAATCAACGTTCTCTCCCCTCTTCTACAGCCTTCTCATCTTAGGACACATGGAATGCGCTGACTCCATTGTTCATAAATAGGGCTGGGAAGGAGAGAAGGTGCTTGCTGTGAACGTGAGCTAAGCATCATTTGACCACAGCGAGGACTTTCTGATGTCAAGCTCTCAGCCACGCTGTCCTGTGTGCTGCATCAAGCACAGACTGGAGGCAGAGATGTTTCCCTGCTCCAGTTACATGTAGAGGCCAAAGGCATACCTTCTGGGGTGCTTGTTTTTCTGGTAGCTTTTGAGGGGTGCATCGGATGTTCTCTGTGTTTGATTGCAGAGGTGGATGATGTGGTGAACAGCATTCTCTTCCTCCTGAGCGATAAGAGTGCTATGACAACCGGCAGCTCGCTGATGGTTGATGGGGGATTTCTTGTCTCCTAAGATGATGACACCTGCATTTCACATCTGGCCTTAATTTTCATACTAGTGCTGCAGAGCTGTAAACTGGATAGAAAACAATGGTACAGACCCCATCTTGCTGGAGAAAAGGGGTCTCAGGGCTGGAATCTGTACAAGAAGTGAGGCAGAAAATTACCTTTAGAGCACTGCTATATAATAAAGCTCACATACGCCATCATGGAGAATGTTTATTGCACCAAATAAGGTTTGATCTTGTCACTCTACAAGATGATTAGAAATTGGACCTGTCTTTCTTCCAACCCTATCCCCCCCCAACCCTTCAGAAGCTCTCCCTGTTCCATCCAAATACATAGAGCCCATCTGCACTTTCAGTGGGAAGGGAAAGAAGAAGTTAGCAGACTCCTCATTGCTTCCTTTGCTGTCTTTAGTAGAAAAAAACAAAACAGAGGCAACAACCACAGCCCTGCTCTGCAGAGACTGGATTTTGGGGGGAGGAGGCCCTGCTAAAGACTGATGGGGGGAGCAGCACCACACTGTCCTAGGGTGTGCACACATGAAAAGGCAAATACATTGATTGCGCAGAGCTGTTGCACCCGCTGAGTTTGGCTAGTACCCAATAAAGCACCTAATGATTAGTTTTTCAGCTTTGTATCTCATTTACTTCAGCCCCTTCCGGGGCCGGTTATGGTTTAACAGTCTCAGACACGTATCTGCTAGAGCACCAGTTTGTTAACTGTTAGCCACAGCAGGCTGGGCAAGGCGACCGTACCGCTCTCCCAGCTGCTGTCGTTCAGCACCGTTCACATCAGCTCCCTCCCTGCTCCCACAAGGATCTTCCCCACCTGCTTCACCTGCAGGTTGGAACCAGGTGTTTCCAGGACAGGATGGATGTCTCAGCCCTTTCAGCTTGGAGTTCAGGAGAGCCAAAACAGCCTGTTGCCCCAAGGAGCTACCTTGCCTTCCCCACTGTACCTCCCCTGGGGGCTGTATGGCCCCCAGCTTGTCTCCTGCCCCCACTGCCCCTTCACATCAACACTGACGTTAAATCAAAGAGACATTTAAAAAACACTGACTTCGTACATGATGAAGGGCCCTACACGTCCCAGCCCCCTCCAGAAACACCCAGCTAATACGCAATCTGTCAGAGGACAACAACATGCTGAGCCAGCACCCAGGCCACAGCCCTCAAAACACGGTGCACTTTTTGCCAGGTTTCTTCACGGGTGGTGGGCAGAGCACAGCCCGGATGGCTTCATCAAACACCGTCTTCAAGCCCCGCTGTGTCAGGGCGGAACACTCGAGGTACTTTACCGACCCTAGGGGAAAGAGAGCTCCAGCTACACCACTCCGTTCCTGCCAGGACACGCTGTCCCTCACCCAAAATTAAAAAGCTCGATGCCGCAGAGAGCTGCCAGCATGCGAGACTCACCGATCTCCCGAGCCATGGCCAAACCTTGGGGGTAGGTGATGGGGGCCAGTTTCTTGTCACGTAACCTTTCAATGGTGTCCTTATCATCCCTCAAGTCCAGCTTGGTGCCCACCAGGATGATCGGTGTATTTGGGCAATGGTGTCGGACCTCAGGGTACCACTGAAACAGAAAGGCATGGTAAGGAGAGTAGCTATAGCAGCAGATGCAACCATGAGAACGTATTTACTATTAGGAACAAGGTTTCTACTACTATCTGCCATGGTGACAGCAGCTGAACAGGATACCTGCGCCTGCAGTTCAGCAGAAAGCGACTGGTACAGATATAATAACAAAGGCACTGAGAATGGAGTCGTGACAGGCAGGGCCGGCCAACTCTGTGCACCGTGCTTACTTTCACTGTAATTTAGTTTCTGGGACATCCTTTATCTTCTTTCAGATGCAGGTTCAAAGAGGCAAAAACTTAGCGAAAAAAAAGTCACAGATAAAGAAGCAGGCCCCTCTTAAAACCTGGAGACTATGATCTTCCCTTATCAAAATGTGACTGCTAGAAATTTCTGGCTTGCAGGTGTTGTGCTGGGTGGGGCACGGGACTTCACCGGTTCCTCCCTTCCACTGTTGAACCCAAAAGAATACTTTACCTTGGCTCTGACATTCTCAAAGGAGGCTGGACTCACAAGGGAGAAGCAGATCAAGAAAACATCCTGTACAGAAACAAGAGGGTCAACTGTGTAGAAAGAAACAGCCAGAGATGACGGAGGGAGGATGGAGAGGGAGCCTTGCAGAGGACAATCTCCTCCCACAAGCAAGGACTGTGGCTGTAAGACATTCTCCCCTGTTGAGGGTGCTAAACGAGTTCAGAGGAAAGGACCCGACTTTATAATTTCATCTCCTTTCACAGTTCTGAGCTCTGCGTGTTGAGCGTGTGGCACAAATACCTCAACAGTGCTACGGGCTTCCCCCCAGGCAGGGGGCCCTGTAGGAACTGCTGCAGCCGGGGAAACACCAGTGCAGCCCAACACCAACACGGCTCCTTTCACTTGAGCCTCCCTCTGGCACACAGAACCGTCCAAACACCATCCCGAAGCAAGGACTACAACAGGACAGTCTCTTAGGAGAAAGTCAGCCGTGATAATTCTTGAACAGCCAGAATTATGGTTACAGCTGCAGGAACTTGGACTTTTCTTGCCCTTGGGAGCCTCCTTGTGCCCAAGTGGGAGCGGTTACAGGCCAGCTCAAGCCCAGCACTCACCGTCTGGGGATAGGAAAGAGGCCGCAGTCGGTCATAATCCTCTTGCCCTGCTGTATCCCAGAGGCCGAGGTTCACTGGCTTTCCATCTACCATGACATTGGCAGAATAGTTATCAAACCTGCCAAGGAAGAGTCCCCATCAGTGACGATCTTCTTGTGAACGCCACGTCTCTTTATACGAAATCCAAGGGGATTTTGTATAAATGAATGGGGAGAGGACACCACAACACAGTTCCAGCACGGACAGACTCGCAGACACAGTCACGCCACTGGCATCCTCCTGATCCGGTCTGATTTGGGACAGCCTTCTCCTTTGGGACAAAACCATCTTCTAGAGACACAGGCAAATACACTAAAAATCCCAAGGCCATTACTCACACAGTGGGGATGTATTCTCCAGGAAAGGCATTTGTGGTGTAACTGATGAGCAAGCAGGTCTTCCCTACAGCTCTGCAGAGGATAAGAGCGACAAGTATAAAGAAGGGTACAGCAGGAAGCCCTGTAAAACTCACCCTTTCCCACCCATGAGAAGTGACAGGAGGAAAGCCTTCAGGAGTAAGAGAGAGACCCTGGAGGACCCCACAGTCCTGTGACAGGATGACACAAAGCACCTCAGTGATCCACACAGCTTCTCCCTTGGAGCGGGTCCCTTCTCTTGGAGAACAGGGAGGCTGTGTTACGGAACCACGACACTGCCTGGATCCACTTTCCTCCTGAACCATGATCTCACTCCCACCAAACAGGGACGTTCACGTAATTCGCAAAACCCACGCATATTTATGATTAAAAGTGGTTCGGTATCTGAGTTCATTTAGCCTCTGGACTGTTATTTTGGTCTCAAAGCAAAACACCAGACTGCAACAGCTGAAGTTCATTTCTGACATGCCGTGCTCCCAGCTGTTGCTTTCCCCTCCACAGTAAGGCTGTGCTGTTCTGGTGGATGACCTTCCCCTGCTCCCCCCTGCAGCCCCCCCAGGCTGGAACCTGGAAGGCCCCACTCGAAACGGGAAGGTGGAACGGCCAGTCCCTGCCTCAGACCAGCTCCACATCTCAGCTCTGTGCTTGCTGTGGCGATCAGAAAAACAAACAGGATTTTGGAGGAAAAACACACAGGACAAGCTAAGGAAAAGTTGCGGAGCACCACAGATCTACTGCACGCTTGCACCTCGCACACAGGTGTGTTCTCAGGAAAACCACACGGGAAAAGCCTCAAGAAAAGAGCAAGCCGGACGACAAGAGGCACACGGTGCAGTCTGAAACAGTAACGTGCTTCACCTCGGAACACAACAAAAGGAGAAGTCAGGGAAACCTGGGAGCACCAAGATTTTAGGGGGACTTTGTGATGAATCACACGTGTACGATGAGAAATAGCGAAATGCAGGCACCGATAAAACAACGACAGACCGATTTAAAACCCAGGGGAGGCCGGCGCTGGTTTACACCGCGAGATCTGGAACCCAACAGCGTCCAGAGACCGAGACCCAAGTTTACCAACTAACGAGGGACGCGCCGGGCTGGACCGCGGCGGCTG
>NW_009697097.1:0-18039 GCF_000703405.1 Apaloderma vittatum
TTTTTGCTAGGGGAAGGAGAATCCTTCGGAGGGGATGCTGAAGGAACTCCCTCGCAGCCGGGGTCTCCCTCCCTCCCTCCCTCCGCCCCAGCGCCGCCCGCCAGGACCCGCAACACTGGGGCCGGGGCCGGAGGATGCACGCTGGTCGCGCAACATGCGCGGGGGTCAGCCTGCTTCTCTTTTCCCGCTGTGGTTTATTTTATTTCCACCCCCCTCTCCCCTTTCCTCTCCGGTTTCCGAAGCGAAGTGTTGTGTTAGGAGAGATGATACATTATCTATTCTTGGATTTTTATAAGGCAAACTGTGGGCCTCGCTGTTGCCATGGGATCTTCTTTGTGCGAACTCTCTGAACTGTGTGGGAACAGTTTTATTTCCTTCCCTTCAGATTTTTTTTTTTTTTTTGCCTTCTCTTCTGTAAGTCTTCTGAAGATATGTATCAAAATGTAACTGCATTATTGCCAATTAAGATTAACAGCAGCTGCAAGGTGCATCTAATTAGGAATGTTAATTACTTCATGAAATAAATAGTCATTTGCAGATGTTTATAACACTAAACAAATGTTCTGTAAAATGTAATTCTAAAATTCTGACGCTCCTCTCAATAAATTTAATCACATTCCCGCACAGAGTTGCAGGGGAGTGGACACTCCCCGTTCCGTAGCAGTGGTCCTGCAGCCACACACACGCAGCAGGAGATATCCAGACTTGCCTGTACGTAAGTAGAGGGTTGGGTCAGAGTCATTTCTTACTTTTACAACCCATTTCATTGGATGGGAGGGAAGAGGAGAGGGAAATATCGGAGATAAAAACATATGATTATGTGTGTATCTCTGTGCAAATGACGTGCTCCAAAATGGGGTCAAAGAGACTAGGCAATACTTAAATCCATTCCAGCCTCCTTGTAAGGCCTTAGAGAAAAATCCAAACTGCTACAAGTTGTTAAACCTCCAACATCTTACAGAAGAGAGAAAAGAAAAGCGGCACGTGGGAAAGAGTGATTTTATTATGAAACATGATAAAGGATTATCAATAGGGAGATAACGTGCCATGCAGAGTCAGTGGGTTGCAAGAGAAGTGGGAGCTGTTGCAGAATTTGTGGAAATCACACCCCACCTCTCCTTATGATAACAGAACAGCATTCTTCATGTTGGATTAAAAAAATTGACGAAACTAGAAATTAATGCAACAACCAGAAGTCAAAATTCAATTTTAAACCACAGAAATTAATGTCACTGGTTTAACCAGGCATTCAGATACTACTATGATGAGTGATCCATATGCGTGGGTACGTAAAAGAGACATGAAAAACTTTATGGGATTCTCTTTGTGGATCAGTACAGGGCATTTAAAGTTAGCTAAATGACTCATACTATCAACTTTAGAGAGCTGGTTTGGGTGCATGATTTAGAAGCCCAGGCGTCATAGCTGGTTGAGAGAGGCAGAGAGACAGAGGCTCCCAACTTTGATTCTCACTGTTGTTCTTTGGAAGAGCCGCTGTCTCACCATTGAGGAGTGATACCAGCCTCCCAGCCCAAGTATCTCCATTATGTGACATCAAGAGTCTTCTTCAACTGTCTTTGGACAGAATGATGAATGCTCTAGTTCATTTGTACTCTGCAAAGGGAAGAAAATAGGGAAGAGTTACTTGAGGTTAACATGTCGGCCAGTCACTCGGCACATTTGCCTTCAGTCCCTGGTGTTTTATAGATTTCTCTTCTACTGATGGGCAAGTCACTTAATCTCTCTGTCCTTTTGTTCCTTCTCAGTATAATGTGAGTTAATACTGTTCTTATTCACAAGGGTGCAGTCAAGATAAAAAGGTATTAATGTTTGTGAGGTGTTCATATACAGTGGTCTTGGGAGCTATTTAAATTCCCGGAGAGGCTGATTAAGGGTCTGGCAGGAGAAAGGGAAAATGAAACAGAGTGGAAGCTAAAAGATGTGAATACAATACAGTATAATTGCTAAAATGGTTGAAACCAGACTAATAACACAGAAAAGCTGTAGACTGCTCACATGTGCAGAATACAAACCACCTGCATTCTTGGGTTAAATTCGTCCCTGGGTTACGGAAACTGGATTCAGTTGATTTCTCAGTTACTAAATTGCTATGAATAGCAATGCAGTTGCATGGACACTTGTGAAAAAAGATTTTTTTTTTCTTAGCCGCACATTGAATCTCTGTTTGGCTTTGTCCTCCCATTAGTAAGTATGGCATGTGTAATACAGAAGGATATCTCCTTTGTCCTCATCATGACTTGAGTGTTTACAACATATTTAACTCAAGAGAGAAGTGAAATTTACCTGTTTTCGAAACATTGTTTTAGTTCTGTGGCATTCAGTGCATGACTAATGGATTAATATGCATGAGTAGTGTATCTCGTACCTGCACTGTGCTTGTGATCTTGAGGCATCGTGTCCCTTGAAGTAAGGCAGAGGCACAAATCACACCCTCATCTAGTCTTCAGTAAGTGACTTTAAAAGGATTACCCCATTTAACGTGTTTCAAGGAAAGCGAAACAATGCAGTCAAAGTAAACTTCCTTTTCCAAAAGCAATACATATTTAAAATGAAAGGGCTGACAGAGTATATGGCTCTGAAGAGTGCTAACATCATGCAGAATGCTTTCGGTTAGTAAATTCAATCTGCTCGAATGGGTAGTACCCAAGAGCTAATACCGTCCCTTAGCTGCACGGTGTCCTTCAAAATTTCCTTGACTCATGCTTACCTTGCTGGCAAGTCTCCCCAGAGGGTCCAAAGACTGACGGGTCTTGATTTCCTCCTACCTGCCTGTGAACTTCAGGTATTAAATTATATTTCCACCTATATATTTATTATTTCCCACTTTTTAACAAGTGCAATGGGATAAACAGGCTAAGCAACACAAAACACCAGCACTTGCACATTCTCTTTTTTTATTGTGCGTATATGGTAGAACTATGATATGGCATAAATCTAACAACATGGAAAACAAATATAGTTTTTAGATTAAAAAAAACCAATTAAATCTAACTTTCTTAAATATACTTTCACTACCCCACTAAAACCAGCAAACAATAGCCCTCTTCATGTAAAAATCTACATCTGAACCCTGTAAACTGCAGTCTCAATCCAATTACTAAACCGTTTCAGTAAAGCAAAAAATCAGCATTTTATCTAACATTTTTTTTCTTTTCCCCTTTTCAAAACACAATTGAATTGATCTTATTAGAAAACATCACATTTTTTGCCCACTTTCGGCATAACCAAGTAGTCTGAAATGCTTCAGAAAGAATAAAGTAAAACCTGAAAACTGCTATCGGGTTAACTTCTCTGATACTCCTTGAATTTTTCTGTATTTTTTATGTTTTTAATTTATATATAGTTACATTTTATTTATGTTGTGTTCTTTACATATTGTACATTACATATGGCGTATTTTTAATAAGTCCGGGCAAGAGTGTTCAGGAGAGCCGATATTTTCCAAAGAATAATCCATAATTCCACATAATGTGAAAATTTAAAAAGCAATTTCCTTTATAGAGGAGCCTGGCTCTAAACAGTACATATGTACTCAGGGAATAAAACCCGTCTCATAATGAAGAGATTTAATCACAACAATTCGTGTTTATAGTCTGAGCTGCAATTATATTTTTTCTCCTCCTGAACTGCATGTAACTTTCCATAAGAATAAGCTTGACGTACTCATTGCTGAGCTATGTTGTCCCAAATGCTATGGTTTCGCCGTGCTTTTCCGTGCTGGTACCATTTTTGTGTGACTAATCCAGCAGCTTTGTGCACAGCATGTCAGACAGCTCGGGCTATTTGATGCACAGCTCTGCCAAGGCCTTGCTGTCTCCCTCTGCAGCTGGGAGAAGCCTTCCTGTGTCAGGTGGGCATCAGTTGTGGGTGGGCCTGAACAAAGCGCCACGACACCTGTAGATGAGAAGTGACATTACATGAAAGCTAAATAACTTGTTACTACTTGAGTGGGAGGATATTTTCATTCAGAAAGCCAGTCCTTCAGAACACACATTTAATTGATTCTTAATGTTTAAAGAAGATGGAATTAACTATATACATACATATCTGTATGAAATTAGCTTGGTTGTCCTGCAACTTACTGCTTTAACCTAATTTAGCAGAGGATAATGTCAAGATAATTAAGAGTTCATCTCTTGCACATTTTTAATTTTGTGGAATAAATGGTTACTTGCTGTTCCTCTAGTCTCTCATTAGGGTATCTCAAATGAAGATAATATCCATCCATAAGCTACTTGGAACATATACCTCATCTATTTAATTAAATAGTACTCTGTCACAAGATGAAAAAGACTAAAAAGATGAGGTGCATTCATGCATTAAAAAAGATTTGTATATTTCATTTCGGAGTTGCTGCCTTCTCTCCTCCCCCCACCAAGACCTAACAAAAGTCAGTCATAAGGGGTTATTTTCCATTGAGGATCAGTTTAATTTTAGAATATTCAGTGATAGAAATCTCAACAATTCCTATAAAGTCAATAGAAAGGCTCCTACTACTTCAACAGCAGTTACAGCAGGTCTTGTACTACTGTTATCCAATCAAAGATCATAAACTGGAGATTTTATATATAAGCATTATTCAGAAAAAAAAGTTGTTTAAGAGTGATTGACCCAAGTTAGGAGAGTAATCCACCTCAACCAGCAATGTAGACCCAGCAGCAGCCAGAACTGCATGACATTGGGCGAGAAAGGCAGGGCTGATTAAAAGCAAAAGCAATACTCACATTATATACCTCCTAAACTCTGACAATTGTCAGTTCAGGGATTTTCACTTTCTTCCATAAGAAAATGCCAATCATGGATATGAAAAGTGATAGAAATTAGGAGATAAATATGATTGGGGGGGGGGGAGGAGAGAGAAAGAACCGAAAGGAAAAAAAGCAAAAAAGCAAGTAAAACCTTGTTGAGTCATCTAGCTGCTTCGTGAAAAACTGACTTTCAGTCCTGCTGTTAATTTTTTCCTTTTTCATTCTAAAAAATTGCCAGAAGGTGGAAAATGTGCCACAAGAGCAGCTCCTACGTGCTGCAGCTCCCTTCCCACTGCGCCCCCTCGGGCCCCTGCTCAAGCCCACGGAACCCTTCTGTCACTGGAAGGCTTTTCTTGCAAGGAAAGGGATTTTGTTCATGGCCTCAGGTGGGCTAGGGCAAGCAGCAATAAGGCAAGCCAGGACCCAGGCAAGTTCTGGACCTGGAAACTGAGCAGGGACACTCAGGAGTGCTGGGGCCCTCAGGGCCCAACAGTATAGGTGCCTGGGTACACATAGTGGATATTATACACAATTTAATAAATATTCATTATGAAGTTCTGTACATCTGTCAAAACCTGGCCATTGTCACTCTGGGATGCAATGTTGGTGGTGTTTGCATTAATGAGGTTCAAGTGGCTATTGTGTAGGTACTGGGGTGTGTAACACAAATTTTCTTCCTTTGACTTCAGGGTCTTCTACTGAAGCACTCGCTCAAATGACTTCTGCAGCTTTGGTGCAGGTAGACCAACCAGAAGGTGGAGCTGAGCAAGTCAGTGTAGAGGTGGGACTGCCAGAAAATAGGGTAGTAAGGTTCACTCCGGTTCATGCTCCGTATGAGCAAATTCCCGAAGAGGTATGGTTACTTCCATGCCGAAGTACATTAAGCACTGAACTTTGAGATATCAGAGAGTGACTGACAAAAACAAAATCAAATCCAGAAACTGCCTGTGTAGATGTAAATCACTTAGACGCGAACAGAGTAAAATTTAACTGGTTTAACATTCCCGAGGAAAAACAGCCTTTGGAAAGTTATGAGGCAGAATAAGAGATTGCTAAAATCAAAGCTATGTGAATTACCTACCTCACAGAGCTCATGAATCAATTACGGTAAAGCTATACATGTCAAAATTAATTAACATAAGACATGTTTATTATTCAGTTTATTTCTTGTTTATTTTGTTTTCCTCCTATGCATGCACATGAGTGCATACAAAGGCACTTGATTTTTGTGCACCTAATTTAGCAGCTTCAGGGGTTTAACCCAGTTATTAATATGAGTTATTAGAATTTATCTGCAGTCAATGTGTTTTGTATCTTCATTTTGCTGTTTGGATGCTGTTTGGGGAAATCTAAACTTCTACATACATGTATGGCGGGTACATATGGGGGTAACCTACCTGAGGGCAAGACAGAAAAATATGTGCACAATGAAAAAAGGGAAGCAAAAATCAAGGTCTTCATTAGATTTATGACAGATCTTGATTACAATACTTGGTCAGGAAGACTGTTCTAATAGAGCTACACTGTGAAGCACTTATCTAAGATGGTGACAATGACTGTAAAGGACATTAAAAAGATTGCGAAGGCAAAAGAAAAAAAAGGCAATGATACAAAACCTGTTACCGATTACCATATGCAGACACCAGGGAAGTATTACAGTGGAGCATGACCTGGTGATTAAAGTGTAGAATGCGATAAACAGTTGCTCATTGTAACAACTATGCACAAAACTCATAAGATGAGAAGCAGCTTTTTAGTTTTTGAACAGTGCACAGGACCCAGTTCAAGAGCCAATTATTTAAGTGCCACTGTACAATAATCACTGTAAAGTATTCAAATTCCTGGAGCAAATCTCCTCAGATCCCTCCCAAAAGATATCACAACAATCTCACCTTCTCTTACTGAAGCATTCTTTTACTGTAGCAAGGGATAATACTTAAAACCACAAAGTAAGTTAAAAGGAAGTTAAAAAAAACCCCAAAGGGTAAAAATGTTAGTTGGTGCCAAAGGACACTGTTCAAAGACATCATGTTAAAAAGGGCTAGCTTAATTAAATAAAATAGTAAAGTGTCTGCTAGAAATGAACAAAAAATTCTTTGCAATATAAAAATTTCAACTCAATAATTGAAAATTATATGTAGTAAATTAAATGTAAACCTACAGCAACTCAGCCCTGACAAAAATGTTGAGAATCAACACACTAACAGCATACAGGAGAGAGAAAAATTATTTTCAAATTCATTAGAAGAAGCCTGTCATCAGTGGTAACAGCAGATGATTCAGTAGGATGAAGATAAGTAGAAAAAAATAGCAAACAGGGCAGCAACAAGATGCAAAATACTATAGGTAATATTTTTATTGTTTTAGTAGGTATGAGATACATGACCCTAATAATGTTAAAAAATGTCTTCAGTCTGGTAGTATTCACAAAGGAATCTATCAATATCGTTATAAAATTTCTTGAAAATGTCACTTAATGTTTACCAGTCTTCAATAAAAAATCAACATATCAAGAATGATTGGGACAGGAAGTGAAAAAAAAATGGAAAAGAAATGTTATGACACTGTATTAATCAATAGTGCACTTTGATTTTGCATATGACGTGATTAGGTCACTCTGTCTCAAAAAAGCTGTATTAAGCAAAATGATTAGAAAGGGAATAGCCAAATACAAGACATTTGCCCAGAAAGGTGGAGGAACACTGATCAGAGGAGGTCTGTTTGGTTTGCAAAAGACAATATGAAGACAAATACAAGTGAGATCTGTAAGGTTAAAAGTAATGTAAAGACCAGTGTATTCACCCTACAAGGATGAGGAGGCAGCCAGTGAAGTTATGATGTGGCATTTTTAAAATAGATGCATAACAAATAAATAAATTGTATAATTCATTCGTTGCCTTGGGATGTTTTGAAGGCCGAAGTATAACTCAGTTCTGAAATATTAAGTACATTCTTGTTGAAGATGCCGCTCTTTTGTATTAAACAATAATCTGACTACAATTTACCAGTCAGAAAATGCCTAAATTATGTGCAGCCAAGGTGGAAGGACACACCAGAGAAAGGGCTTAGCCTACTTCATTTCTTTTTTTCACTCTGCCTGGGCTGCTGGTAGTCATCCTTAGAGACAAGACAGTGGGCTAGCTGGGTCACTCTGCTGGCTCTCCATGGACATGATTTTTACTTCTATGGTATATGGACCCCGGAGATTTTGCATTACTGAAAGAGTTAATCCAAATTTTGCAGAGTTAATGCAACACAGAATCTGGAAAAAAATGACCAAGAATGTTGCTTGCCTCGATTTAGTGTACAGGAATTTCATTTTCCATTGGTGTTTACCTCTAGCTAAGAAGGAAGTAAAACACTGCTAGCAGGTAGGAATCCGTGCATTGGTTCAGTGCTCATTTTTACAGGCATAAGTAAGCAGATGTTAGGAATTCAATAGGAAGAAGGCCAAGAGATCCTGAAGAGGCAGGAAATTCAGACTGAATTTCAGTTCTGTCTGTCAGCCGGTGTTAATAAACATATTGAGCTGTATTAGGTATACTAGTCAGTTCAAAATGGTACAAGTTACCCTTTTGTTTCTTTTTTATCAGTTTATTCCTGTCCTACAACCTGTAACCTTACTATCAGAGCTGCTAGTATTTCGTGAATGTTAAAAATGCTGTTTGTAGCTTTTCCATTAGGACAGAAACCTTCCTAACATAATTTCTGCTAGGACAGAAACCTTCCTAACATTCCTTGGGTTTGGAGTAACTAAAAAATGCATTTGTGGGTGATGAGAAGATGGCAGGGCCTTTGTTGTACCAGCAGCCAAGGGGTTAAAGAAAATTGTTTTGAACATGGCTGTAGGGGGTTTCTGTTGCTGTCTGAATGTTTCTTCAAGTCTATAGAGAAACATGAGAGGCTTGGTGGGAGAGCATTGTATGCTACTAAAATGCTATGTGGCTACAGGACAACTTCACAGCATAAACAAATTTGAGGCTTTACACAGTTTCATAAGGGTGCCAGCTTTTCCTGATGTGAATCTATAAAAAAATTTGTCAAACTATTGTTATCCATATCCTGAAATTCAGATTTCCAAGATCCAATGTTTTTTTTTCTTCTATCTTTATTACTTATGTTATATAATCTCTTGAAATAAGCAGCATAAACCATCCTAGCATGATTCCTACAGAAGTTCGGTGACAGCACGGAAAGCAAGCTTCAGAAAATGAAAAATGGAGAACCAGAAATTATTAAGATTTTCAAGAATACGCCTGTATAACTTCTTTCTGTGGACCAGGAAGAAACATAACTTCAATTTCATTGTGTACATTTGCCTTGCTTTGTCTTAAAAATGCCAGTTTATTTCAAAAGCCAGCACTATTTCTTCTTACTGGGGGCAACAAGCTGTTTCTTATGAGAGCAGCAGTGACAGTGTAGTGTTTCCTGAAAGAAGAGAGATGACTGTCAATGCGAAGGAGAAAGTTTTGTTTTCAGCAGTGGAGATAGATGAATTAGAACAAGAAAGAAGAATAAAGGCAGAGGAGAGTGACGGGGTCTGAAACGAAGGCAATGTGATCTGAATGTTGATGAAGAGGCACTGACAAGATGAAAGATCTCTCTCTGTTTTGCTCTCGCTCTCCCATTTCCAGTGTGTAAAATCTGTCCTGTTGACACACTAGCACTCTTCTTATATTTCAAAACTGGAACAAATGGGTTTCACAATTATTATTGGTGACACAGCCCCTGTGACAGGTATTTGCTAAAGGAAGGACTCAGCAGCTGCCTCTACTTCTACCCCCTCTTTTTGAGACCCTTCAGTCCATGGAACTGGACTTTGAGAATTCTTCACCGAGTAATTCAAGCCAATTACAAATAACGGAGGTCTATGAGGTGCTTATGAATCACATCCACTCTCCAGGAGATATACACTATCGTTAAATACATTAGGTATTTTACCTATATGTAATTTGAATGTATTCACAATGTAACATAGTTCTATGTTGGAAACTCAGATGAAATACTGTTTTGGAAAAAATAAATCTAAAGCAGACATCTAATATTTGAAAAGAAAAGGCTGCCAAACCTTAAAAAGCATAAAACATGTTTACAGTAAGTACACCCAGAACTGCTGAAGTCCTTTTTTTCAAAACATGCTGCTACATTGGGGAAAATGTCACCTTCCAGCCATCAAGCCATTGGCGTTGATGGCAGTTCCTTTCAAAAAATCGGGGTCTTCAGATGAGCTCGGCTCAGAACACTGAGTATTCTCACAGTGAGTATTTTTTCACAGTGTAGGTCCAAATATAGTGACGTGTATCAGTTTGTCTATAACATGGAGCTAAATGGGTTGTCATATTGTGAAGTATACAGGCCACTAAACTGTACAATGAGATAAAAATAACATTTTCTCAAGTTTATCAATCTGAGGTAGTACCATCCTAATTGTCCTACTGTATAATGGCTTGTTAGTTTTTCCTTCTTTCTAGTACAGCTACAGGGAAACTGATTTTGCTGGAATTAGTCAAGAAAACCAAGGAGAGCATGGTGCTATTTAAATTCCTGCAGGATTTTATTTATTTATTTATAGTAAAAGGCATGTTCACTTTTGTGGCTAATTTGCCTGTCTAAGAAGTAAAGAGTAGAAATTAAATTATTCATTTATCTGCATGATATATAGGAGCCTTGGGGTTTAGTTAGATAATACTTGTGTAACTTTTCATAAAGGTAAAGTACACTTGATAATTGTTGCATATTTAACAGTAAGGAGTAAGTGGAACATCTTAGAATTTTTGAAAGGCACTTACAGTAGGTTTCCCTGAAATTCGTTAGGTCTTGGATGCAGTAAAGTCTGATTTACCGAGATGCTGGAATCAAAGTAGATTTATCACCTTGATATATATCCATGTACATACTGTTATTTCAACATTATAAATAAATAAATAAATGGTTTAAATGTGCCTAAGTGCAGTTTCAAAAAATAAATATGAGAGTGCAGTGGATGCAAAATTGCTAGGACATCCCAAACAAAATTAATAGCTAGTAGGCAGTTGCCTGGAGCATCAGACCTCTGGGTACTATAAAATGAGTGCAGCCTTGCTTCCTCGTTTGCCATGTTAGAACCTCGGAAAGTCATGTTTGTTGTGGATAGTGACTGTGTGGTAATGTGGATGTGTGGAAATGCTGTGAGTCTGTGTCCCTCATCTTCTGGGGAACAAAATTCAAAATTAACTATTCCATTCAGAATATAAATTTGCTCGAGGAGAAACTCTAACTGCCTCACCTCCATCTCCCATCATGTTTAAGACCAATTTGTTACAGTACTGTTAGTGTAACCTCTTATCCAACTCACACCTTAATCTGATCACATCTGTGTTGAGCAAAAGGTATGAATTACAAAAGAAGCTGTTAGTGTTAATGCAACCTGAACCTGTTAGGGTAGTTAGGAAATTTAGATCTTTGTTATTAACTGTGTTTCAAAGACAGGGAAAATACAGAGGGAAAAACTCAAACAAAACCATAAACAAAACCCAATTTCTCAGGATTAATTCCTATTCACATTTTTACTTCTGAACTGAAAACCTCAGGTGGAAGGACAAATTCAAATATTAGCATTCAAAGGCAGAATATCATACAATTGGCTGCTTTTATGTCTTCTATCATTAAAATTCCTACCAGACTTAAAACATTTCATAACAATATTCAGTTTACAAAAAAAAAGAAAAAGTACATACATCAAAAAAACCCACAAACCCACCCCACATCTTTTTTATAACTGCACCTAGTATTAATGTTTGGTGCAAAAACCAGTTAACCAACAACACATTTTCTTAGAACATGGGAATTTGGAATTAATGTGTCAATGACACTATACATATTTACAATAATTTTACTATTGCTGGTCAGTACATTCACACTATATCACAGACAATTTCATATTGTATAGCAGAGTCTTCTTGCTGATACACAGAGATACAGTAGAGAAGGATTTAGCATTAATGATAAATTGAAGGATTATAGATTGAGAGGTTTTTTTCAGGTCATTTGTTTCCTGTTTCATTTCCCTGCAATTCTTCCCCACAATGCCTTCTCTCTCACACATATTTATTTTATGTGGTTTGACATTACATTAAAAATAAAACCACTGAAATAAATGACCAAGATGTTACTGCCAGGTTGTTCTGAATCTGTAACTTATTCATAAAGACTGCATCTTTATGAATTTTTAAAACAGAAATGCTTATATTAAAACCACTAAACAAAATATGAAGAAAAATCAAACAAACCAAACCACAAATCAAATCAAAATGCAACTCCTCTACAAATCAAAATCTGGTTTAGAGCTATATCAGCAGTGATGGAAACAGTTTCAGGTGTTTTGGCCTTATAGTGTAATCCAAATATATATATATATATATATAAAATAAGGCAGTTTCTTAAGAGAAGTGAAACATTCTTAAGTTCATCTTTGATTTTAAATAGAGGCATGACTATCATTAATGACGGTGAAAATATCAAGCTTCTTTGTCAGAGGATCACAAATTTAATAATTACTTAAATTCGTTTTAAAAGATTTGCCAGAATGAATACCGAGAAAACTTTTCAATGTATTGCAACAAATTAAAACAAAATTTATGCCACCACAACTATGGTAACTCCTGTAATTAGGGCAGAACTAATCTACCATAACTTTAGGCACTCAGAATGTCGTCATCATCCTGAGCTCATCATCCAGACTACCTTTGTAGGCACTGGGGAGAACTAGGACCCGTTTTAAAATGATTCAGCTCATTCTAGTTTAGACATCTTAAGTGAATCTCACCTTTGAAGGACATATTTCACTCTCAGCTAGACAGGAAAATGGATTAAAAGCTTGGAAATAGAAGGTATGTGACAAATGCCTGAGTCTGTGTACGGTTATTCCTGTTAATATGTAAAGGGGATGTAAAATAACAAGTAAAAGTGAACTTGTAAATTTAGAAGGTAAGGCATTGCACAAAAAAAGTTATCTTCCAGTAGTTCCAACACTCGTTGCAAGAAATACTAGTAAAATTTATGGAGATTATATATGTATATAAATATGTAAAAAATTATCCTGTATTTATGCCCTTGCACTCAATACAAAGATTCCAAAGGGCTGCTAAAAAAGCTACTCACTTGCAGAAATACCTTCTTCTATGCCTAGAAACACAGAGAGAAAAATCATATTTTTTGTTGTTTTTATGATGCTTTACAATAGCATACTTAAACAGACATTCTACAACTTTTGTAAAATAGCAACTCAATACTAACATCCTGAAATCTCCAAACACCTGAAGAGCAAATAGGGAATCGTGTCTAATGGCTGTCAGGTCTAAAAGTAAACCTAAATGCACTTTTTCTAACCCACAAATAGATCTCCTCTTGTACCCTCTGATTACATCTGACATTGTGGTCAGTCTTACAGGGGAAAACTATGTATGTATTAGAAAAGGAAGAATCAAGTGAAAATTATAAACTTTCTAAGGAACCTCACTCTTGAAGTGTGCTCCAACATCTACTGTGCTGTTTCAGAGGGAGTCTGTGAAACTCAGGGAAACAGTTTCACTTATTCAAGTGACTACTCCATCTCCAAATGGGAAACAACTGAAGTCGCTCTGTGTTCAGGAACAAGCTCTTTGATTCACTTTCTCTGATTTCTTTGGTTTTCACTAGCTGTGGCCAGGGAATGTCATTAATTCTGCCCTCCGCTCCTGTAGTGAGATTCCAATTAACGGGATCTCCCTTAACAGCTTGTTTACATCAAAACAAAGCAGCTTAAGATGTCTGTTTCAAATTACATTTATGTTAAAGCACATTGCATAGATGATTCAAATCATAAAGCAGGCATTGAATATGACATACTTCTGGGTTTGTATATGATTATTCTTTGGGGATTTAAGCTCATTTCCTTCAAATTTACAACTTAAGTTGTTTTAACCTTTACCGGAGATTCGTAACACTTATGTAAACTAGGTCAGAGATGATACAAAATAGACGTGGCAGAAAACTGGAGAAAGATTCATGCAGCTCTTACTTATACCTACTTCTCAGGACACAGTCAAATTATCAATAGTTATTACTTTTCCTCAGGGTTATGTCACTTTGGCTAGTGTATTATTTCCATAGAATTATAGAATCAGAGAAACATTCAGGTTGGAAAAGACCCTTGGGATCATCAAGTCCAACCTATAACCCTACCCTACAAAGTCCACACCTAAACCATATCCCCCAACACCACGTCTAAACGACCTTTAAACACTTCCAGGGAAGGTGAATCAACCACCTCCCTGGGCAGCCTGTTCCAGTGCCTGACTACTCTTTCTGTGACATCACCAATTTTAATTTATTTTTTTGTAAGTGGCAAGATGTTTCAGTCTTCAATGGGACAAAGGGAACAAAATTGGAAAGTTTCGGCAACAAGGAATTTTTATCGAGTCACTTCCTCTTTTCCCTCTTTTCCAAACTGAACTTGTGTTTACACTCAGAAAAATTATCTAGCTTCAGAGATGATTGCTGCTTGATATTATCGTGCAATATTAAGAGTGTGATGGGCTGATAGAAATCTGCACATGTAAGCAAGGTGTGATACTGGAGATTGTGCTTCCATATGATTTAACACTGGCATCTAATGGCTGTGGCTATTCTTTCATTGCAAAGAGATTAGCCATCTTTAAAACTGTTTTATTACTTGAGATTATTAATTTTGACACCTGTCACTGCAGTTTTTCCCTGTAGCCGTATTTTTGCATGTTCTCAAAGGTAATTACAAGTGAAAAGGATTTAGCTTTTATGTGGGATGTTGCATTTGTCTGTAAAAGCTAATAAAAAAACCTGACCCTAATTAAAAATCTTTTCCCATTTTTCTTTCCTCACCAAAATGACAACATGACAAAGCATGAATAAATTCTTAAGTAACCTATAGTCTCTCAATAAACTTCCAACTTAACGGATAGTGAAGCAAAAAGAGATTAAAGGTAAAGTTTTAACTCATTTGTTTTGTTAAGAAGTGGTTGAAAGAGCTGAAGATATCTTTGAATTGTAATCAATGTCCTTTTCTCCCACAACTACACTTTTTTATACTTGTGGTTACTATTTGGTCATTGATTTTTTTAAAGCTTGATTACTTATAATTTGCCTGTAAAAGTAGCAAGTTTAGACTAACGTAAAGAGAGGCTCTTCTTTTGAAGAGGAGAAGGCAGAGAAAAAGTATTTTTTGAAAATGAGTGTATGCCTATCTTCAGTAGCAGAAGTCTAGAAAGAGAAAAAGAAATGAAGGAAATTTCTGATTCACATTTGAAATTCTTATGTCAGGCCTTCCTCCTTGCTTTTTGAACTCTGAACACATACTGTCCCTATATTAATCTAATATGATTTTTCACCCAATTAGTGATGAAAAGTGGTGGAAAGGACACTCTTAGGAAGAAATTCCACATTTCTTTGTGGAATAAGCTGATAGAAAATAACAGGAGAAATAGCACTGTGAGATAGATAGAGATATTGTGAGGGTACAGGTCATCTTCTGACATTTCTGCAGAGTATATATGTCTTATATTACCTGGCCAGAAAGAAAGCTAAATTTGAGACATGTAAGTACAAGGCCCTATTTCAGAAAATGGTTGTAAGTTGTTCCAGTTATTCAAAGAGAACTGAGATGATAACTGAGGTGAAGTGACAACAAATTTGCTGTTTGGTCATCCCCATTACTTGCATTTAGAGCAAATGTATTTGCATCCATTCCCTCTTCAGACTGCTGAACCTTATGATTTCTCTGCTATATAAATTTCCAGCACACTTTGGAAGTCCTGAGGGTGCTGTCACTGTCCATTCATATCCCTAAGGACACACAGTATGATTTGCACACATTTTGCCCTAGTATTTTTTCTTGATGTTGTCTATTTTTTAGAAATTCCAACTGCCGTCAGGCTATGCAGTGCTCTACCACCACTATGATGAGTAGTGAATCTGTTTCTGACAGTATGGAGTGCTAAACAGTTTTTCAGTCTCTATATGGAAGTTGAAATTAGGACTTCAATTTTGGAAACAGCATTCTCAACAGGCTCTTGAGAGTTTACTAACTATTTAGCTTCGGCCTAAATAAGCTCTGTGTAAAAGGGGAAACCACACTTAGCCAATGCCAGAGAAAAGAGAAGTATAAGACTGTTTAAACTGTGAGTATGAGATGTCTGAGAAGGTCCTCATCAGGATGTCTAGCGTACATGCATCAGTCCACCTGAGTGAATGAGTGGGAAACACAACTCTTAGAAGAGAGGGGAGACAAATCGTGGCTGCTAGCTACTTGGCCCATCCCAAGGGTGAAGAGTGGCTGCTCTGCAATGGGTGTTCAGGTTGGTGTCCCTGACCACTTCCCTCACCCTGAAGAAAAGATGGCAGAGAGCACTATGGCATGGTTGCTTCTTCACTCACAATAAGAATTACATGTTTCACCTGGCCAAATCTACAGGAATTCTTGCAGCCTCTCGTCCCTGTTCTTCTTTTGAAGTTTCCCAACTGATAGCTTGTCACAGCAGCAACTGGAGACACTGACGTGCAAATGCTTTCTGTATAGGGGAAGACATGGGACTAAGGATGGACCTGAGTGGAGTACAGTGTAAATGCTTCTTGAATTTCCTGGTGGAGCCACAAAGGCTTTTACAGTGCATATTTGCACCAAGAGGAGCTATGCCTTCAGTGTTTCAGAGCAACTCTACAGACATGTGATGTTGATGCAAGTGGAAATGTCCAGACTGAGGCAACTACTGATGTCTCTGGGAATGTCTTCATTCCCATGTTCAGCTCTCTGTATTTAAAATGGAGCTGAAATTTGTTCAGAGACCTGTTATGATTCACTACATTTACTTACAACTCCTTTGAAAGCTTCTGAATGGGAAAGACCAATATCCCTGTTTGTACACCCAAGAGGATGAAAGAATTTGATGGCACCCTTGTATTCCTCATGTCAGCTAAACTCTGAGTAGATAATCACTGTTTACAACAAAAAGATTCAGACAAGTCGTTATCACTCTCCAGCAAGCACAGTATAACTCAGGATGTTCTTGGCCTAGTTAAGAAGTCATGCCTGCCCTAGTTCAGTGGGAAGGCCAAAGCCAGAATGAGATTTCTCATTTCTATAATATTTAAAATAAGCTACAATTTGACAAGAGGAGTTGTAGCATTTGTTGAAAGGCATTGAATTGCTGAAAGACATTTGAATTGCTGAAAAACAAAGGCCTTTTAATCCTTTTTCTCCTCATCTTTCCCTTGGAACTGTTAGCTAAGAACACACAACAAAGAAGATATAAAACATCTTTCAACTTTTCTGTGAAGCAGTGGGGTTGCCAGAAATTCATGCTCAATCCATTTCCAAACCATCCTCCATAGAGTAGTTTTATTATTACCCTGAGGACAAGGTAGCTGAGAGCAAGGTAACTATACAGTAGCTGTCCCTCCCTCAAGGTGTCTTTAGAAATTTCTCACTCAGGAGAACTCTGTGACCAGGGGATCCAGGTAAAATACATGGCTTTATTTGACTCCATGCTATGGATCTTCCTAGCCCCAGGATTTGTTCCACAGCCATTTAAATTCACGTAACATTAAAATATGACAAGATGATATTCTATGGAGTCATTAACACATTCCTCTGGTGCAATAGGGGACAAGGAGTGCTTGAATATTCAACCACTCGAGGCATGTATTAATGTGACTGACACTTCCTGCAATGTCTCAATACATTAAAGTATAACTCCTATTGAATATAACTTTGTATTTTACATGCATTTTTCCAAATATAATGTGAAAGTATTTATCTTTTCATTCCACCAAGTAATTCTCAGGTTTGTGATAGGAGAAGAAGCACTTTTCTCTATGAAGCTACTACTAGATTATAATATTTTCCTCATTCATGCACCTTCCCTTCTGTCATAATTTTCTTGCCTAACTCCTATGAATTTAGCAAAGCAAACTATGATACTTCAGGATTTTCATTTTTTCCCTTGATGCCTTGGCCTGACTGCTGCATTCAACAGTCCTTTGAAGGCAGGGGTGAGATGCTTTCAAGCTTGTTTGTAGTTAGAAAGCTAAATGAAAAGCTGGTCACAGTTTCTCATTCAGCTTTTAAACACAAACATTCAGTATTTGTGTTTGTAAATATGAACAACTGTGACATCATCTAGTCACCTCTGAATCTCTATTAAGCCTAAACACAGTGGAGAATGCAAAACTTGGAACCAAGATACCTGCACTTACCTATAGATCATTAGGTGGCACTCTT
>NW_009697097.1:18078-25659 GCF_000703405.1 Apaloderma vittatum
ACCAGCCATTGTTTTAAAAACACTAAGATACAAACCTGAGATTATGTGAAGTCATTAAAGACATCAAAACATTTTTAAAAGAATAAGGTTGTTGGGTGCAGTATCTTGACTATATTCAATTATAAAAATCTTTCTATGCCTGGACATATGATTTTGGCCTCAACTCCTGTGGATGCTACCACAGGTGATCATGTAACAAACAAACAAACAATTATGTAATTATGAAATGTGAAAATATGGGACTGTAACTTAAAACCTAAATATCAGTTATTCTGATATTTATTCTGATATTTATTCTGATAGTTATTCTTACTATGAGATTCACATTCAACTTATATTATTAATAACAGGCAAGAGTTCCCACAAATAAAAGCTTCTTTCTAAAACCTGAGGCACAAGAAAAGCAAAAAGGTATTGAATATATTTCAGAGAGCAGTGTAACACACTGGTGTATGTTTTTTTCTCTACATACATGTACTCACAGAGCAAATCAACTATTATAAGTAATAATTTTCCCTCAATATAGCATATTTTTAAGCCTAAGGAATACAGGAACCTATCTTCTCCTAGTCCTTAGGGCATAAAATGGGTTATCCCCATTTTGTAAAATATTTAATCTTTTTGCCAGTGGTCAATTAGATAGTTTTTATCAAGGCCAGGAGGTGAAACAGACCCAGATCTTCAGGTCTCTCCTTTCCTTATCTGTTATTCTCTATGACAAGAAAGCCTGCGCTGCCCTCTGTGAGATGTTATCCAAGGACAACTTGATACTGCTTCAGCTTTCAGTCTATGTTTGAGCCCCTGCATATCTGCTGAGATGGTTTATCTAAGACTGAGGACAGTTTTCTTGCTGCCTTTTGCTGTAAATGGTGTCATTTGGAACTGGGTCTTAAGTCTAAAATTTGTCACTGGAAGCTGGGAAATGTTGATTTTATTGAACTAAAAATTTTCCTGCAGCATTACCTGTGACTACAAAAGGCAGGAGACCTTTAGCCTTCTGGGCAATTCTAGTCTTATGTTTCTCTGAAAAAAGTTTTTCAACGGGTTTATCTGCGCACAGGATACCTGTAGCACAGTCTGTCTGCATCTAGAAGAGTGCATAGCATCATACTTTGGTCTTCCTTTGTGTTCGCTTTTACCATTTTAACCTTGTGGGACTGTAAATTAACATGGAAGGTTCATGAGTTTAGAATTGTTACCTGATGGGAACAAAGTACCTGGAACCTCTCTTTACAGCACTGACAGAAAGCTCTGAATTAAGCTCCACAGAGGCAAATTGGATAGGACAGCAGAAATGAATTTGGCCCTATAATATGTGTGAATAAGAAGCTGAAGGACAAACTGAGTTAGTAATATATTTGCACTTATCTTTGCTTATCCTATTTTATTACCTGTAATGCAAATACATAGAGAAACATAAAGCCTGTACTAAAATTAATGTCTTGGTCTGCTTTTGCTGTTTTTCATTCTGCCATGAGTATGTTTTGTCTTAAAATCGCCCCTATAGATTTCAGTCTGTGCATGAAGTCAAAAAGCTGTGGGTTTGTTTGCAAGTTTGAGCCAAATGTAGAGCTTAAAGTTTTCCATCTTTAATTATATATCTAAAATTTTTAGCCACTTCTCTCTACTTTACAAAATAACGAAGGTGAGAACCTACCCTTTTGCTATCAACAGGTGCTCATTTTGCAAACAGCTGCTTCAGTTAAAGTCTTTAACACCATCCATATGCTTACCATCTTCAGCTGTGATGGTGGAATGATCAGGTGAGTAGTCTGTAACTTCACCTACGTGAAGTCAGTCAGCTAAATTTATATACCAAAAACCTGATTTGACTAATTTACTAGATTATGTCTGAACTACTCACAAAAAATTTTATGCTGTCAAAGGTACGGAAATATAATACCCTGCAGTGTATGGTGTATACAAATAGAAGTAATATCTTTAATCAGTTCTGTATTTTCAATAAGTTATTTGTTTGCTGAATTATTTATCCTTTGTTATTGTTTATCTGACTGTAAATGGGGAAAATAAAGACTTTTCTTGCCTGAAAATTGAAGTTTTTACTTCAAGGATAAATTATTAAGTAAATGTTAAAAAATGCAAATACATTTCTTTAATCTTTGTGAAGTTTTAATGGAAGAGTTTGTTTGGCTTCTAATTCATTCCTTTTTACAATATTTAATGTTTTTGTTTTGTTTTTAATGGGGATATTTCATCAAATTTTAGATTTAAAGTAATATAACTAAGCCTTTATGTAACAGTAAAACTTCAGCAAGCTGGATTGCCTACCCATTTTCTCAGTAGGCTTTTCTTTCATGACACATCCTCCACCAAGTTTATTAAAGTATGCGTAATAAAGCAAACTTTTCAAAACAAAGCCATGTGCAGTTATCTGTTCTTTATTCTTTAAATCTTTTATTGCTTGTGGGGTTTTGTTTGTTTGTTTGTTACTTTTTTATAGTATCTAACATTGTTTTCTTACAGTTAAAATACACTCAATATCCAAGGGCCAACCCATTCCATTGGTTCTAATGCTTCTTGGAATAAGGTGATACAGACTTGTGCTAAAGGGCTGAAATAAAGTGTGAAAAGAGTGAGTCAAGAGTATGTGTAGGATGAAATACTAGACACCTTTTCTTTTTACTTTGTCTACTTTTAAGTCTTGAGCTGTTATACATAAATACAATGATTTTTACTTTTCAAAGCTGGTTGTACTTCGTGTCAGCAACATAAAACAGTAAGCAGGAAATTTTTTTTCTGCCTGGTTAAATTAATTATAATTAGCCTGATTAAAATGTCTATTTGACATTGCAGATATGTACATAGCTTGTACAATACAATGCTGGGAACTGATGCATGATAAAACATCATGGCTGTGGTCCTCTTTTGGATTCAATACCATGTACCTTGGTTATTCAGCTGTCTCTGCAAGAAATGTGAGCTTATTTTTACTAATAGAAGCAGAAAACAGTGTTGAGGAAAAAACTTTCTGTTAGAGGACAATCCATAAAACTTTATTATATGTGGTAAATATTTATTTTTTTAATACCATAGTAAAATATATTTCTGTATTTCTGCACTCTCTTTTCATAAAGATAATTGAAGCTATATTCTAAATCAAATTGGACTTTTGGGTACCTTGAATATTCTCTACAATCTGACTGGAGATACTACATCCATGATATTTGATGCATGGACACAAAGGCTTTTGAACATTCACGTTAGAAAGTAAAATTAAAAAAAATTAAGATTTTCAGAAATAGTCACAACAGAGATATTCTTTACTGAAAATATTATTGCCTAATTACTAAAGATAAAAAATTGGTCTTCTCATGAAGATATGTGTGCGTATATGTATATATGAAAAGAAAGATACTTGCCTTCAGTTTGAAGTTTTTTCCCTCCTTTTGCGAGCAATGAAAGAAAAGAAAAGAAAAACCAAAAGAAAAGATGAGAAAAGAAAAAAGGAAAGTAATTCTTGCCTGTTACGTTATTTTTTCTCCCAACTGATACAGTGTAATCCTTCCTGTGTTTACCATATATTATTTCTGTGTATGACAAAACATATTCTGAAACTTGCAGTAAGAGAAAGCCTGGATATTATTTTGTGAATATAAGAGAAATAGTCTGTAGCAGAAAGGTAATTAAACCTTGCCCTAAGTGGCCTAGCTTTTTAATTAGTAGATTTAACTAAATTTAGTAGAAGTACGGAAGCACAAAGTATCCTGACTAGCAGTATATCATTTAGACATTCCAGTAATTTTATTGACTTTAAAACAATGCTGGTTTAATTCTGAAAGAAGTACTTTTCTGGTTCTTTATTCATACGGTGTTTCTCTGAGAGTGATCTGACCCTCCATTCTCCCAAAATTTCCACGAAGCATTTATGTCTCTAATGTTTAAAATAGCCTTTCAAATATTCATGCTAAAAGGAAACCACAAAAGGCAAGATTTGGCTACCTTTAGGTGTAAATTTAGTGAAATTACACAATGACCAACATTATTTGCTGGGAGCAGAGATTGTAGAAACTCAGATTGTAAAAAAACAATGTTTGCAACTTTAGGCATAAAATATTAGAGTATTCACAAGTGACCTTTTCATCATTCTTACTGAACTTGAGAGAGAGAAATTATAAAATATTGTTATAGAAATAGAAATCCAGGAAGAAAATTTTGATTACTTAATTACACATTTAAACTGGAAAAAAACCCAGGCAATGTGATATATTTTTTATTTATTACTTACCCCTTGACCCTCCACCCTGTGGCTTCCAGCTCAGAGTTAGTTTTACTCCTGTGCTTTTTGTCTGTGTCCAGGCATGAAAGCAAAAGGAGTATAGTTAATTCCTTATATACTGTTTAACACAGGAATATGATAATTCTGTTTTTCTGAAAAATTTCTTGGAGCAACTTTCAGATCTGTTATCATATACTTCTCATTAATCATGGGTAGCCCTCAGTAGTTCCTATTCCTTCCATGTTTAAAGAATAAAATGCCAGAATGCGTTATTACGCAGCATAATTTCTTAAAGCAGTCCTGGTAAATTCTGGACCTCTTCAATCTTCCATCAAAAAAAAAAAAAAAAATAGAAAGGAAAGATTACAGTTCCTGCCAGGGATCTGACTAAGTCTCCAGCTGTTAGGACAGATGGAAAGTTCTGTAAGTCTTTGAATGGTTGAATGGTTTGAATTTATAGTCAACTTTTCATATTTCCTTATTCAGCCATCTTTGAGAAGATGAATAAGAAGAACAGAGGCAAACACAGGATTTTTTAGTATTGTCATTCCATGCCTTTGTGGCAGATGAAGAGGAAAACTAAGGCAGACTACTGATATATCCTTGCCTTTAAGATGGCTACTGTTAATTTTTATTTTATTTTATTTTAAGAAGGTAGGAAAGCTCACTTTGGGCTGCACATATAGACAAGAGAAATTGGCCAGTTTCATCAACTGTAATTGAGTTATATAGATTTTTATTAGATAAGAACATATCCTATTGCAAAGACTTCTGGTCTAACGCATCAAAAACGTTTCTCATAATAGTCTTCTGAAAAACAGGAGATATAACAGAAAAATGAAACAGTTTCTACATTCTACATTTAATTTAAGAGCATCAGTTCACAAACTGGGCACTTAAATTTTATTTCTGAATTCAGAAACTCATATATGCTACTTTGTTGGCTGATCTGCTGGACATGCTTTTTCCTTTTTTTAAAAGCAATCCAAGGACATTAGTTCAGATTTCAGAGTTTGGAAGTTAGAGTAGATGACTCTGTAGTTAGCTATTTTGCCTCACTCTGATAAAGGAAATAACCACAACTGTCTGTATTTGGTTTTGGTTCCAAAATCTCATTGTTACTCCCATGTTCCTAGAACCTTTAACCAAAGCTCATTTCTGCTTTTTTTTTTTTTTTTTACTGTTTCACTTCTTTTTTTTTTTTGTGGGAAATTGTTACCATACAGTCACTAAACATAAGAATTAGTAATACAATTTTAGAATAACTGTAAAACTGGCAGCCTGATCTGAGGAATTCTGGAACTATTACAAAAATGTTATTGTGGATACATGGTGTCTGTGCTGCTTTGTGATAGCAAATAGCCTTTCTATAAATTGCTCTGCCTTCATCATTATTTTTCTCACTTTTATAACATGTGCTGTAACTACCCTCCTCATTTGTTCCCAAGCTTGGATTCGTTTCACTGTGCATTATCCATTAAAATTCTTTAACTGTTAAGACAAAGCAAATTGGTTGCAAATTACTTAAACATCTCAGGTGATAACTCCTGAGCAAACCTAAGTACAGGATGGGATCCTGGATATCACACTCTGCTCAAGAAGAGCCACTGAGAGCTGGTTGCCCAGGACCTGTCCAGATGGCTTTTGAAAATCTCCAATGATGGAGACTCTACAATCTCTGAGCAACCTGTTCCAGTGCACAATCACCCTCACGGGGTGACAGAATGACTACTAGTTGTCAATTGAATGCTGAAGGCTTCAAAGTAAATTAAAACCACATACAGAATATAATCAAACAATAATAGATGGACTGGAATAAGAAAGAATATGCCAATCCAATAACTGTTTTATTATATTAAAATTTATTAAAGGGATATAATCTCAAGTTTCTTATTGGGTTATCGTGTGTGGTAGATAGCATTGTGCAAAAATAACATCATTTACCCTAAAAATTTACATAATTCAAGAAAAAAAAATAGAAATAATGAAGGGCAGGAATAATGATAGAGTTACTGCAATCTCTGCATATATCTCCAGAGAGACTATTAGCATAAGTCTCCCTCACTGTCAGATTCAGTAGACTGTAATTCAAATCATAACATATGGAAATAAACCAATTTTCAAATATTAAATTTGAACATGTCACTATTGAAAAATCTTTTGTACTATCTAAAGTAACTTGAAAACCTATAATCCTTAAGTAACCTTATTCAATGGTATAAACCCATCAAGGGTGTATAAATTGAGGTAAAATAAGTCACACAGAGTTGAGATGATAAGAGGGGAAGAAAAGAAATAATTTCAAGTTAAAATCTTACAATGTCTCTTCTTCCAAATTTACTTTGTATACCTTCTCCAAGACTACAAAATGTAATCTGTTTTTTGAAACATTAAAATCTACTCTATTAAATTACATTAACATTTCTGTATTTAATTATTTATTATATGCAAGAAAATAAATCCATCATATCGAACTGCACTGCAGTCTCATATTAAGCCCCACTCTGCCCATACTCTGAATCAGGAAGTTGCTTCTCCTTGATATTTTTCGGTCTCTCTTCTTTTACCTTCTCTGTTGTTGCTTGCTGACCAGTGAATGTGGTGAGCTTTGATAAATGTTGTAGAGTATGAAGTAGGAGCAGAGGGAAAGCTTCTTGTTGAATTCAGTTTTCACAGTCTATTCCCAATGTGCTGTTCTTTTATTGAGGGGAAAGAAAGGTACACTTGTTTCAGATTACATTAGCTGCAAAATTGTTTTTTTTTTAATCTCATGTTAGCTCAACACCTTCTTAGGGGTCAATATTTTTTAAGTAGCATGTGCATTTCAGGAAATTGCATAACTGTGATAAAAGGATGTGAGAACAAGGAGAAAAATAATAACTCTCTTTAGCTTTGATAAGACTTCTAGCACATGAATGAATGTATAATTTGCTTAATGATGGTCTAGTTGATTTTTAATAGTTTGTGCAGCAAATTTTCAAGGTATTTGCAAAAGTGAAAGAAAATCAACTCTTTTTTAGCCATTTCTTACTCTCAAGACTTTAGTCAGAACTGGAAATCTATTTTGAGTGAGTCCAAAAAATCTTACTTTATAGAGAATCTTTTATCTCTGGGGAAAAAAAAATCCTTGAGAATGAAGGAGGATACAATACTTAAAGCATTTCTTTCAATTATCTTTCTTCATGTTATGTGGAGGTGACCGAATTTTTTCTAAAGGAATTAAGAGGCTGAAATGTTGTTGTGCATTTTATTATTAGGAATTAATAATGCAGTTTACTACCTAAATACCTTTCTTAAACCACCTGTTGTGTCTGCATGTGTCCTGGGTTTGAGCTAAAACCCAG
>NW_009697098.1:0-10023 GCF_000703405.1 Apaloderma vittatum
ATCACAACCCTCTGACTCTGTTGTTGAGCCACTTCGCAGTCCACCTCACAGTCCAACCTTCAATCCCACATTTCTTGAGTTTACCTACGAGGTTTACCTACGTGTTTGCAGCCCATAACTGATCCTCCTCATCTAAAGCTTTAATCGAATTTTCAACAGCATGGGAAACAGGGAAGATTTCTCCTAAAAGCACTTCTCTTACTGCCGAGACTCTTACCAAAGAAGGACATCCAAGGAAGGGGAAACTGCCCTGTGAGATCTGAGATGCACTGAATGGCACTTTGCTTTGCTCCTGCACCCAGGATCTTGCCCTCTTCATTCTCAAACCTCCACTAGCCTGGAGCACCTTTGCAGAAAGCTCTCAGCCTGGCCTGACCACTCGGCTAATCCCAACCTGCATCGTGAAAAGGAGGCACATAAAGAGGCTGGATGTGGCCAGCTGTCATCAAGCAGACACTCAGGAGTTCCAGCGCTTGGCTGCGTCTTTGGCTTGGTCACATCCACCTGCCTGCTGCACGGTTCCAGTAGAAACCATAAAAGACTTCCGGACAAGCACTGGGCATACAAATGGGATCAAAATGGTCCTGAAACACTGAAACAAAAGACACTTTGGAACAAAACTGGCACAGCCACAATCCCCACAGCGCTTGCGTAAGAAAGAAAGAAAAATCCCTAGAACGTATTTATCAAAAGCCATTTTATGCAGATTTTTCCTTTTGAATATTTAAAACATGGTGAATATTAAACTTCAGAGATTCTTAATACGTTCCAAAGCCCCATGGACCTTTGAAATGCTAGCTCATCAATATGCAACATCTAATCTTGTCAAAAAAAAGGGGAAAAAGAAAAGCTATTCATCCTTTGCACATAGAGGTTACAGCAAGAATCCCATGGAAAAAAACAAAAACAACAAACACAACCCAAACCCAACTTCCAGCATCTTATGCAATAGGTTGAGTTTACTTTGGTTGGGAAAGTTTCACTTTCTGCAAGAGAGAAAGTGCCTGTACGTGCATTGCTGCTGGAAGCTTCTTCTGAAGTGTGAGGCTGAAACTGTGTAGCTGGATTACAGTAAGTAGCTTATTAAAGAAAACAAGGCTTGTGGCTTTGCCTCCTGTTCCAGTCCAATGTAGTCTCAGGATCCCCTCTCCAAAGGCCAGCAGACAGTGCGCCACCTAAAAATCCATTCTAGTCCAAAATGCTGCGGTTGAAATGGCTTTGCTTGTTTATAAAGTTTAGTGTTTCGTATCGCTTGCATCTGACCTTCAGCAGAAAGAAAAGCTCAGTTAAATTGTGCAAATATGTACCAAATGGGAGCAAGGGAAAGCAGCCAAAATCAGTGCATGAGCTTTTGCAGGGCTGCAGCCTTTTAGGAGCACCAGTGAGATGAACTGGATGAGAGGCCAAATTGATTTAGGCTCCAGGCAGGAGCTTAAAACACCGTGACACCCAAATTCACAAAGAAAATATTCTCTTACTGCAACTCCAAATTTCCTGCACATGAAAACACTCTTTTCTTTCATCTTTAGGAGATGCTCATTCTGTAATCCGACATTTAAAAATGAACAAACAAACAGGAGTCAGCTGACAAAGAATTCTTGCTGGTGAATGGAAGTAGGTCACTCTGAGTATTTTGCCTTTACAGTCTGGCTTAGTGTTGTACACAAAACAGTAACAAAACTGCACTGGAGACAGAGAGAGACTCTAATTTTGTTTTTTTTCTGTGAAAATAAGCATTAACATTCTGCATTAACGTGCAATGCCTCCTCAGTACCCGATATCTGGTTAATTAAAAAAAAAAAAAGAACAAACCACAAAGCAAACCACACACTAAATTAAACAACAACAAAAAACCCTTACTGGTCAGCCTGCATTTAAAGATATCTAAGTATGAGTAATCGGGCAGAGAGGAATTTTCCTAAAGGAACATAAAAGAAAATGAAAGCTTCACATACAAGACCAAATAAAATCTGCTGTCTCTCAAGCAAGCAAATTCTGGCTGCCCTTTTACACAAACATATTAAAGGAATAGAACCAGGGGAAAAAATAAAAGAGGAAAAACTAATAAACTCATTTTTTTGAGAAAAACATATTTAAAACCAAACAAACTATCCTTCAAACAAATTTCTTTGTGATAAATCCCTGCAATCATGTGGTTCTAAATTACATGGTTAAATAGACTGAAAAAGTAAGGCACAATTTCATAATCATTTTAAAAGCAAGAATTATAATAATTTTCTTTGATATCCATGTGGCAGGCCACTGATACTATGGAGGCACACTACTTGATTAAAGATCTAGAAAAGTTTTTCCAACTACTAGCTAAGATTCACAATGCTTCTGTGAAGTAAGTAAAGATGAGTGCACGTTGAGCAAATGGAAAAAGCGGGTAAGGAAACTGCTTGTGGACAAAGGGACCCAGAGGCAAAAAAGTAGAGACGGCCCAAGTGTTGTGTTCCTGGTGAGGGACTCTACCCCCTGGAAATGTAAAGGGAATGCCATCATCTGGGGCTCCTATTTCCTTCCTCATTTTCTAAAAGATCTAAAAGATTCTAAAGGAATATGGACAAACAGTAACATTGAAAAAAAATCAAACTGAATGCTCTTCATACCAATGACCAAGCCCATGACTTCCACGTGGAACATGAAGCCAGAGAGACCAGGAACACGTCACCAGGACCAGAGCTCAGTGGGGTAGAAGTAGCAGTGCTCAAGATTGCAGCCTGTATTTCTGCTTGGTGGTAGCCCCACAACCACCTTACGTGTGTGTGTGAGTCCAATGTGCCAGTAAGGTTTGCAAGTGCTTGAGTTTAGTTTTTTAAGGATCACAGCACAGAATTTCCAGGCTGAAATGAGAGTTGGTCCTCAATGCCCACCAGGAAACCTACTGAGTTTACAGCTTTTCTCTTAGATTTTTAGATGCTGGGTAAATGTTATAATTTCACAGGTTTAAAGTCTACTTTCTCTCATGCTCCAAATGCCAGTTGGGTAACTGATTGTTGCAAATTCAAACTTGAAATGCTGAGGAAGCCAGGTAGTATTTGCAGAAATGTTTAAGGAGAAAGGCCATTCCCAGGCTGAGAAGTGTATGCAGAATTGAAGTCTAATCACTATCTCCTGATCTTCATAGTAGTTGCCCTAATATGCTTACATTCTTCAGTATTTTCATGGGGAAAAAAACAAAGAAATTTGCAGTTGCCACAGAAAAAGACTCTAGCACACCCCATAGCCAGCTACTCTATGGCCTTAAGAGCAGAAAGAAAAATGAATTCAACAGAACTAACACTGATATCTTAAAGAGTCACATTAGCTGGATTATTCTAACAAAGGAAACAGTAATTTCAAAATTAGCAAAACTTGCTAAAAATGAGGGGAAAATATATCATAAAAAGTTTCAGAGCTTTTTTTATTTCACCAGGTCCAATGTTGAACCATTTCCCAAGAACACATGTGCTTGTTTTTAAAAAGAATTTTTATCCAAAGAAGTTTTCAAAATTATCACAGAAGCTTTAATTTACCAGCAGAAGAAATCCAAGAACTACAAAAAGATGAGAAAGAAGACATGGGTTTTTGAGAAATGGAAATATTTGTTAACAATTCTGAAAGTTATTTAGATAAAAATTCAATATGGTTGTAATTATAATAGCAAAAAAACCCCAAACCCTGCTGTGGATAAGATTGCAGAAAGACAGAATTTCTCATTACAAAAATGGCCCTTCCGACATCACATAATTTAGTGTAAAAATGGTGACCAGCTCTAACTGGAAATAGTGTTCTCATAGGTCTTTCTTAGCTTGCGCTTTACTAACCTCTAGATAGTATTATGTAGTTCCTGCTATCCTTTGGCAATGAACCCTCAGTCACCAGTGTTTTCTCGTGGGAATTTCACCACAGTGAGATTCGTCAGCACATCTCTCTGACAGCCCTGACTTACGCTACTGCAGCCTCTACACGGTGTCGTCAGCCCAACTCGGGGAACAAACAGCAACTCAACATGGGGGACCAGCTGCAGGAACCAGACACCAACAGAAACCAGACTCAAATCCTTTCGGAGCCATTCAGCTGAAGCACCAGGTGTTCGAAATTTATCTCTGATGTTGAAGGAGAGCAGAGACACAGGATTTCCCTCAAGGACCTTATTCTGGGTCCTGTTATCCCTCATCTCCTGAACTTTCTCAAAATCAGAAGGAACCAGCGTTTACCTACCCTAAGGTAGGCTTGGCTGACCATGGCCAGGCAGCAGCCAAAACAGGTCGAGAGGTTTCAGTTTTACTTGTTACACGTTTTCTTCAACGACCAACACTTCTCTAAAAGATGCTTTTTTTCTCATTCTTCTCAAGCACGTTTTGCTGATAGGCAGAAACTCAACTTAAGGCCTGTGTCTCATGAAAGTCTCGCTCCTGCCGTCAGGACGAATGCTGTTATGCAGAGTTCACTATGACAAACACTTTGGTACTCCCACACCTCTATGATTAAGTCATTACCCAAGTGTTTTGCAGCTGTGATAAAAATCTAAGAATTAAAATACTAAAAAAAAACAAAACCAAAATTAAAGGTGCATTATCTGATAGGCTAAGGCAATGGTGTTGCTTTCTGTTTGTAAAAGCAATGTTCAGGTAATGATTAGAATAAGTGACAATAAAACCATCACATTCACAAAATACTAGTGTTAGCTTTGTGGATATGCTTAAGGATTGGGCTGTAACCAAGGCAACCCCATCTTCTGGAGAAAGTTTAAGTAGACAGTTTTAAAGCCATGGTTCAAAGACACAGTAACACTGGTTGCAGGACTTCTTGTGACATACGGAAAGGTGGGTGCCACAGCCACCCAACGAAGCACTGATCTTGTAATAACTCATCCTCCCGTGCAAATGCTACGTTGGATCAGCCACCATGTGCCCTCCTGCAGTTGGCATATGGGTGACACGAGAGCCATTTCATGTGTTCCGGGTAGTTCGACAGAAATTTGACTGTGCCCACATCCTACCTAGAACAAATCTGTATGACAGGGTGATACAGAATCTGTATGCACAATATGTCTGGTACTAATGACTGTAGACCCATGGCTTATGTCACACCATGCAATGGCTTTAAGCCTGCACTTAAACAAACCCCAGGGGCTTAAATATTTTGCTAAATCAGAACCTGATCCCAGACCCTCCTGGGCCCTGTCTGGCCACACAAATCATAGGATCAGGCCCTACTTGCCAACAAATGCTAGACAAAGCCAAAGCAGCACAAGCAATAACTGCAGACTTGAACAGAAATGTCTGCATGATCACCCAATACTTTCTGAAAGGAACAGTTTGGACATTACCACCGCCACAGATTATGTGACTTTTTATCATGGCTAAGAAGTCCATCTTAAGAAAAGCAAGGTCTCTTTGGCAAAAAGACTCCTTCTTTGGAACAGATAAAACAGGATATATTATAAATATGTGATAAATATTGTGATGAATCCATATCCCAGTGGTTTTTAATTGCAGTGCAACTGAGGTAAGTCCACCAGCACTTCCTAATTAAATCCTGAAGCATTAGAGGGGAGATTTCCATAACATGTGGGTGATGAGAGCCTCTGTGATGTATATACATTTATGCAATATCTTCCGAATATATTTATAGCAATTTTAGAAGCCAAAACCACACACATTACAGAAAATAAAGAATGTTTTGGATGCTCTCTCCTTCCAACAGGCAGATGGCTTTAGTGTTTCAGGGATGAAAACAAAAGCACAATAGTACCTTTGCTCAGATGTGTCAGGTCTAGAAGTTAGCCACAGGACCTCAAACATCAACACTGCTCAATCTTTGTCAAACATCTTCCATCCATCAAGTATTTAATGCTTGAAAAGTTTGGCTCTCACCTCCCTGCATGCCAGCCCAACTCACCACAACACCCTAATAACACAGAGGATTCAGATCTAGATCTCCTGGCTGCCCCTTAGCTTTGAAATGGGCTGGAATCCCAAACCTGCATAACAGCAAACTTTTCTGGAAAGAGAAGATAGAACTCCAAAAGACAGTAGGTTGGGCCGATACGTGAGTAGTTTAACTCTCATAACATCCCTGGGAAGTTGGAAATAAGCCATCTTGTACAGAGGGCAGGAGACAAGAAGCCATACGACTTGCTCCAAGTCCAGCCTGTGGCAGGGCCATAAAAAGCTCAAAGGCTCTGGATTTCATTCTTCCTCAGCCTAGGCCACATTCTGCAGGAAGGCACAATAACTTGTTTCCATCAATTACCTCCGTGTCATTCAGGAGAGTCTCATCAGCCAGCTGATGATACAGTATTAATAATAAGGAAGATCAGAGCTACGTTTGCTGCCTGACAAATGGCGTATTCTGCACCCGAGTGCATCACGTCCTTCCCTGCACTTGCAGGGATGTAAAATCCTCCACAGGGATACGATGGTGATAGCAATCCCAGCTCTGACCTCCCGTGCTTTTGTAGGGTTAGTTCAAACTGTACTTGCTCAATAGTTGCAAGGTTTTTTTTGAACGGTGGTGGTGCAGACTACACGTAAAGAAGTGAGCTCAGAAACATCTTACGTGCCACAATTCAGGGAGCAGGAGCCCAGATGGAATCTGCCAAGAGTCACGGTGGAAAAAAAAAAAACCCCAAATCTGTTTACATCTGAGGCAGTAAAATTCTTGATGGCCAGGGTAGAAATCTAGTATAAAAAAAGTAAACTGCTTCAGCACAGCCACTATGGTAGAGAATGATTTCTTTTGCTTAACGATGCCACTCTTCTACAAAGAAGGATTCAGTCTGAGCTGTGAATTTTGGGAAACTTCCCTGACACTAGTGGAGTTTGCCAACATATAAACCATGTAAGGAACAGAGGTTTCAGACTGGTATTTCTGTATTTGAATTTACTGTATACAGCTAAAGCTATTAAATTTCATGGTGCTCTTCCATAAAGTATAGTGCTAAACTGAAAGGAATCGCACCATTTGCAGGAGCTGCGGTGAGTATCTCCATTTTTTCTCTTTGTTTCCTATCGGTCTAGCTCATCTAACTTTTCTTTTCAGCATTAGTGGGTATAATTATATCAGGCTTCTGTTACAGAGTATAAAGATGAAAGCACCGCACTTGCTGTTTTTTAGTGGGTGCATGAAAAAAATTCTTATAGGAGTGCCAGTTTGTTCACTCATATGGTCAATCAGCCTGCAACTGGTTCAGTTCTGCTTCTTAATTTGTTAAGTGCAAAGAAAGGTATTTTCTTTGATTACATCTGCAAATAAGGTATTAATGTGAATTCAGTGATATGAAAATTACTCCCTCACTATGTAATTTGCACCTTAGTTATTATAGGTTTCATGAACAAGAATATTATAGCTGCTTAGAGTGCTGTGGAAGTCTAATTTTTTTTTTTTAATTAAGCAAACTAAAAATCCAAAAACTCCAACATGAGAAAAAATATAATCTGTGCCCAGTTTTTATCTACCTCAGTATATGTATTAGTTCTGGACCAAAGATGAAAATGCTGCTGCTGGCCCAGCACTTTTCTGCAATGACATTTCACCAGAGAGAAGTTAGAAGTGGCTTGGATGAAAATGAAAGAGGAAAAGAAAAAAAGCTTACTTTTTTTTAATGGTATAGAGAAGAATTTAATACCTTCTTTAGCTTTCTTAAGATAAAAACTGAATGAAAGCATGTATTTAGGAGGATCCTTTTTGTTGTTGAAACAAGATCCTTCATTTTTTTAATGATAACTCTAGATCATGTGTGTTGACAGAGAAACATATATCCCAAGGCCTGACTGAATCCCTATTACAGTTGAAGGAAAATCCTCCTGTGCAATAAACAGTAAATGAAATAAGACTCTATTGCTTAAATGTCTACCCAGAAACCAACACTGCCAGTGGTTCCACTAGAATGGGGTGTGTGAGAGAGTGGCGTAAGATTTTTCTGAGCATCACTTTGCACTGTGGTTCTATGTAGTCTTTTTTTTTTTTTTCCAAACCACTGAGATTTTAAAAATGTGCTTCCAGCCCCACATCCTTAAAAGACCTTCTCAACAAATGGCTTATACCTCTGGTAAATCAAAAGCACATTTTGTGTGTGTGTGTGTGTGTGTGTGTGTGTAGTGTTAAACGTGTGTGTGTGTGTGTGTGTGTAGTGTTATACGTGTGCAAGCTCACACCTTTCTGTGATTGCTCATACATTGTGAATTGGAAGCATCACTACTGAATAAATTTATGCTATAGCAAAATACAATTTCATAAGAAAAAGAAAAAAACTATTGAACTGGAAGGGAATGGAGACAAGTAAGGGCCTAAGAAAAAAGATACATAGATAACAAATCTGTGTCCAGAGGATACAAGGCCATACCTACACTCTTAGGTGCAGAACAGTTGAAGTTGCATTGCTTGTGTGGTGATGAGAGGAGTGCTAGGTCTGCTCTCACACCTTCTAGGGCAGCGGAGCTACCTCTGCTGGTGGTCCAGTTGCTATAAAAATCCAAAGGAAGCTCCCCATGACTTCAATGAGAGCTGGTCATGTTCTCAAAACAACTTGGAAGAAAGAACTAGCTCAGCCATCCTTCACCTTCTACCTTCATGTACTTCTTGAGAAGCAGGAATCAAATGCAGAAATATAGTTCAGACCATGTTCAGACCTCCTCCTGCAGGCAGATAACTTAGATGCTGTGACAGCTTATCTCCTGCAGTGACAGTGGACAGTCTAACTCACTCGCTGACCTCCTGAAAAGTTATGTCTAAATTAGGTGCCTGTCATGGGCAGTCTGAACGTGGCCTCTCAAACTGCCCTCTTGTTCCAAGGCCTTCCAGTTTTACTTTTTTTCTTTTCTTAAAAGAGAAATTCAGACCCCCTAGGCTGGAAAGAAATCATGCAAAGCTTGTGCAATATCTCCCAAAAGGCATCCTGGGGAGGGTCACAGTTGATACTCAGAGATCAGTGCTGGCCTTGGCAGTCAGAGCCTGGATCCGAGCGGAGTTGCAGGTCTTGCAAAGGATGTGCCCATCCAGAGGGTAACAGCCCTGATTGTCCCCTTCAGACAGGAGGCCACCACAGTCCTAGGAAATAAGCAAACAGAAAAAACCAAAATAAATAAGAGAAGAAAAAGATTAAGCTAAGAATCTATTAGTCAAAGAAACTCTCTCCTCACTCTCCTCCTTGTAACAGGATCCAGCCTGAGTCAGCATAAAGCATGAAGCTGAGGTACACGATGTCTTTCATGATTAAGCCATTTCCTGATAAGAGACAATGCTGCAGAAAAGATGGGCTCACAAGCTCTCTGCTGAATTCAATTGAATTGAAAATAAAAGGAGATTATTCTCTTCACATTTCTGAGGAAGGAAAGGTCTTTAGCATTGGAGAAAACATCAAACTTAAGCACATATTTATTAATGCAAAAAACGGACAAAAAAGAAGCATTGCTGGGAAGGAAGTTTGGTACCCATATCTGACTACAGGTAATCTCTTCTGGAAGACTTAATGCCACACAGCTATAGCATCCATTCCAGGGGTAACACTGAAGCAAACTCTCTGCGGGGAGGTGACAATTACCAGAATCCTCACCTGCCATTTTATTGCAATTGGCCCAAAATGTTGTGGCTGAAACAAGGATGACACTGAGACAGGCACGTGGAAACGGCACTAAAAGACCCAAAATTTGCTGCCTCTAAGTATATAAGGCCAAGTATAGCTGCTAGGAGAGCTGGGAACTATCCCACACTGTCTAATCAGGCAGTCATTTGGCCCAAGACTGCTGATGGAGCTTCAGTGAGCAGATTACAGCTTGCTTAGAGGCCATGCCTCTTCATCATAAATCTGTGTTTGTAAATATACCTGGAAGGCAAGTGGTGGAAAAAGGAATATCATTGTCGTTCCTTTTGAGATAGCTGAGGCACACTGAGATCAAGGCCAGCTGAGTGCCTGCGTCCTCTGCTCTCCACTGCATCTACTTCTGACATTCATGTGTGTGAAGCCTAGATATGTCAGCAGTCAGAGTGGGAACATGCTCTATGATGAATTAGGCTCTACAAAATTTAGCGCAG
>NW_009697098.1:10054-13947 GCF_000703405.1 Apaloderma vittatum
TCTTTAAAAGATTGGGCCTAAGTAACAGGCTGATATGTACCCTGGAAGCCAAGGTCAGGTTGCGAAGTGAGCAAGATGCCTCAAGTTTTGGCCTAGACCTTTAAGCCTTAGTCCATCCTTCTTTCCGGTTAAAGTTATTAAAACCTGCAATTGCGATAAGAAATACATTTCGTCTCATTTTCCTAACCTGCCATCTGGCTGATGTATTATCCAGCAAGTACCACTTGCACTGAGGAATTCTTGAAGGTTCCCTAACACAGCTGTTCCCACATGCTAATTGCTTTAGGGTGATTTTTCTTCTGTCTTCAGATTCTTACCATCAAAATTATATGAAGTGCATAATGAAACTGAACAGGAAAGTAGCATAAAGAGCATTGCACAAAACAAGTATGATCATGTTTATGTGTCCATTAAAATTCTTCATCCCACAGCCATATGTTGAGTTTCCTGTACAATCTTGCTCAACTTCTAACATGCATTAGCTTTCATTTTAAGAACATAAACATGGCCAACATTTGTGTCCAAGCTATAATTTATGAAGTTCTCACATATTAAGCCCTAATTACCCAAGTCACATTCTCTTGCTCTCCTAATGAACCTGTTATAAACAGGTGACCTGATTTTCTTCTCATTTGCGCTGATATAAATGAGGAAAAATTCCTTGCATGCTAAAACCAACGACGTAACTTGACTGTAGAACCAGTGTTACAATAGGGTATGCCTGCAGTGTGTAGAACATGAGGTGGTGATGAAATTAAGCCAACCTTTGCTTTCTGTCCTTCACGGGATTAGAATACTAACCTCGCATCTGTAGCACTGGACATGGAAGTCACGGTCCAAGGCAACAATGCGTACAGTCTCCTCTTGTCCTGGGGCTGGCATGATGGGCTCCTTACACACTGAACATCTCGGTGCAAATTTCCTGAAGAAAGAAAAGACAGTCCCAGTCATCCTCAAACTTAAAGCAAAAGTTGCAGTTAACTGCACCAGCCAGACAGAAATGCGTGCATTTGTACAAATACACATACACATATAAACCTGTGACACAGTTTGTAGCTTTGCACAGCCGCCTCCCTGGAAAGAAGACAAGAAGGAGCACTTCAGTCTAACAGTGCCATTTCAGGCTTGTGGGATATGAAAGGGCATTTTGCAGATTTTTAGGGGAGGACTTCAACAATATCTGACAGGCAGTAAAGCATATAATGCTTTCCCTAATTAACAACTAAAGTACCTGCTGAATGACCCACGATCGTGACACCTCTGTACTGCAGCAACCCTCAGGCTCAACTCCCAGCCTAGTCAACGCAAATCCTAACGTTAGAAAGATGACCAGGATCTGTTTCAAGAGCATCGCTTGAAAAATATACCAAAATATTAAATTTGGAGATAGGAATAAATAGATAAAAAGCCTTAACAGAGATGGTAAAAAAGATTTGCCTTTCATTACACTAATTTGTTGGGGTTTATCCCACCCATATTAAACTTTGGAGCCACCTTACCCAGCAAGGCACACAGGAGCACCTGCCTGGCTGTACTCACTCTCAAACAAGAAACATCAGGACAATTCTGACTAGGTGCATGTTCTAGCTGAAACCAGCACTCGGTTACCCATTAGTGGGTTGCCCAGACTTAAAAGGGAACAGGTCGGGGTGCAGAGATGCCAATGCTCTCTCTTCCACAGTCAGCCTGAGTCACAGTTGTATAGTGACAATCACTCACTGTGTCAAGGGACTGGTTTGAATCAGGATCACTGTGGGGATCAAGAGGAGCACAGATCTTTCTTCTTCCCCTCACACTGCCCACCATATGCTCTTCTGGCTAATTCACATATGTCTTGTATTAGCTCTGGTTTTGCTCCCCATGAGAAACAGCCATCTCTGCTCCTAGACAGGTGGAGATGCTTGAAAACATGGAGCCTATGGTGAATCATTATTCGCAGTTTTAGTTCAAAATCTCTGGGTACCAATACCCTGGCTGCAAATTCTGCTCATAAAAAAACCAAACTACAAACCAACAACTTATACGTTACAGAATCTGCCGCCATGTAATGAGACCCAGGGTCAAGCCCCATGGAATGACAGAGGGCAATGCTTATAGCAAACATCTGAACACGAGGAGATCAAAGGGCCTTCTCCTCTGAAATGCTAGGAAAGATTGACTCTGCCACCCAGCCCGTCACATGAACCACCTCCAAATTAACTAGCTTAGAAAAGAAAAAAAAAAAATGAAAAAAAAAAAAATCTATCTGTAGTAGGAATAAAGAAAAATATTAATTTCACTGGCAGCAGATGAAAGATGACTGTGTAGCTGCGATCTAACAAAAAAATGAATTAAACAGTGGCTATAGCGAGCGCTCTGAAAAATAACTTAAATGGATCATGATATGACCGGAGCTATAATCGCAGTTAATTATATGCTGCTTCATGCAGGCGCTTCCTTTTGCTATTTAACTCAAATGCAGTGCTTAAAAATACTTCAATGTTTCTCTGTCCAGGCCACTGTGGGTAATTCATTATGAGCCAAATATTAACTTCTGGGACCCAGAGATGACTCCTGCAGATTTCAGGGGATGCGGATGTGCCTCTGCAGGGGCCTAAGCTCAGGGGGTAGCTAAGCAACAGTGTGAGCACAAGGTACAATTTTGTTATCAATAGGAGCTACAAGATGTAGCGTGCTTGACCTCCAAATTGGGAGGACATGTCACCCCTAATCAATTAAAACTGGGCTGGCCAAGGTGCTGCTAAACACATGGTTGGCCAAAGACATTCCAAGTGTCACATTAGGTCTTGTGCTATTCCCGTCATCTTCCCCTCAATCTTTCACTAAATGATTTTGTGCCCTTTCCTTAGATTGACGGCCTCCCACTTCCCACCCTGAGAGCCCTGAAGGACCACATCCAATCACTGCCAAAAAACTTCAACATGGGCCAACCCTTCTCCTGAAGGCATGTGAGCCCTTGGCCTGTGGAGCTCGGTGGAGGAGTTGTCTCCAAACCGTAAGTGGGTGTGAGGGAAAACCTTCAGTAGCCTGAGCGGTGCATAAGTGTTCTGATGGGTCTGTGCTAAGGATTAAATTTTACCTTACGCATAACTGCTGGCAAAGAAAAGCAAGGCAACACAGCAGCTGCAGCTGCCAATTAACCCAGGCTATCTGAGCTACAGGGAACATCCTCATGTTGGATTTTAACATGCCAGTTGATCGTGGTTGCTTCCCTTTCTGTCAAGTCAGCCTGCTTCTTTGAGCTTTCAGGCCCACACACTCATGTCACAAGGCTCTAATTAAGTCTACCCCCTTAGAAATTAAGAGATAAATGGTTGAGATGTAAACTCATATTTGTCGGTATTGATTTCCTCTTTTAATTGAGGGGTGTAATGTGTCTGTCTTTTCCATACAGGGGAAACATTTGTGCTCTGATTATATCTACCTGTCTTCCCTAGATTAGTTGTGATGATGGGGGTGTTAGCACGGCAGTGACAGAAACTACTTGCAACCATACCTTTCAACTTACTTTAAATAGCAGTTTCACTATAAATTATTACCATGGCTGTATTTTTAGCAGCTTTAAGAAGATAATTAGCAACACGAAACAAAAGGAGCTGTGAGCATCCTGTGGCTACCTCTAGCCATCAAGCAAACACCTGCAGAGTGCAACAGTACAGGACCTCTCTTAATTGCTTGGTGGAAGAAGTGGCAAGATGATGATGTGGAAGTGCAGATCCAGGCAGCGAGGAGAAACATGCACAAGCTGTGTGCAGGGGAAGGCAGGGGGAACGCAGGGCATATAAAAAGGAGGAACATAGAGGTTATCCATAAATTCAGATCTAAGCAAAACAGGGGCCAAGCAGCACTGGTGCCTAACGAATTGACACTGTTCCACATGACATCCTTGTCTC
>NW_009697099.1:0-5485 GCF_000703405.1 Apaloderma vittatum
TCTACAACTACCTGAAGGGAGGGTGTGGTCAGGTGGGGCTCAGGCTCTTCTCCTGGGCAACCAGTGACAGGACAAGAGGGCACGGCCTGAAACTGCGTCAGAGAAGGTTTAGGTTGGATCTCAGGAAGAATTTCCTCACAGAGAGGGTGATCAGACATTGGAATGCACTGCCCAGGGAAGTGGTGGAATCACCATCCCTGGAGGTGTTTAAGGAGGGGCTGGATGTGGCACTTAGTGCCTTGGTCTAGCCATTGCGATGCTGCTGAGTCATAGGCTGGACTTGATGATCTCAGAGGTCTTTTCCAGCCTCAACAGTTCTGTGATTTTGTGAAAGGAAATCGATGGGTGTATGCAGTATATTCATTGAAGTGTTTCTAAAAGTTTCTGAGATTCTAGGCAATATGGAGATCAAAATGCTTATAATCAGCTTGGAAAAATGTAAGCAACCTAAACTTGATGATTGTAGCTTCCTTTAAATTTAAATGTTACTCTGCAGATTTGAAGTAGTATCAAAAATAAACTTTTTTCTTGAGAGAGTACTATAGGTCTTTATGGTTTTTAACAGTGCAGTAAGGCTGCTGGGTATTTTTGAGATTCTGAACACTCATGGCTAGCAGTTTCAGTGGAAGTGGGTAGTGCTGGAGTTATCGTCATCTTTTTAAAATTCCTGGTTGTTAATTCTCAGAAGAAAGTATCCCATATGACCCATTCCAGATGGTTCAGTTCCCTTACTGCTTGTTTTAATTGCAGATGCTCATGTCCCTTGCCACTTGAACTTTTCATTTTCAACTGAGAAATGATACTGCTCTGTTCTTTCTGCTTTTGCCTGTCTTGTAGGATCTCTGGATCGTCACCCTCTCAGAAACCATTGTTCCTTATAACAGTTTAATGTAAAAAAATGCAAAGAAATACTCAGCAGAAACAGCAATAAATACAAAGAAGAGGTTTTTTTTAGTAAAGATTTTCCATAAAAGACATTGACTGCTGAGATACTGTGTGGCAAATCGAGTCTTCCGTAGCCACGCTGGACCCAGACTTTTTACTGTGTAGGAGGAAAGGATCTGGCAAAAGGTGGAGACGACTAAACCAGAGGAGGCAAACTTAGTCTGAAATGTCCTCAGGAGCACGTTTTGCTCTGATCCTGAAGTAATTCTGTTGAGAGTGTATGATTCATAACCTACTCTTTCCTTATGATGCTTATTTTCTTTTCTGCTGATAGCTAGTGGTCATAATTAACATTTCCTAAACTGTCTTTATGTTCATATTACTATATTTCTTAAAGACCTAATGTAATTCCTATAGAAACTAACTTGTTTTGCATATAATGACAAGCAGGCGTAAGTGTTCATGTTCCACCATAGATAAGCTGACCAAAATCATGGGGTTTGTATCTGTTCTTCAACAGGTATTTGCAGTTTCTGGTTTTCAAATGGCAGTTCCAAGTTTTTAATATGAATCCTGTGTCAATATTTATTTTTATTTGATTTTTTTTTTGTAAGTAAAATATTGCATCTGCTTTTGGCAGGACCCAACTAGGATTCTCAACACAAATAGCAGCAGCGGTAGTAATAGTTTTTCAAAGACCCACAAGTTAACAAAGGAGCACAAGGAAAAAAATTCTAAAGACTCAAAAGAACAAAAAAGTGCCTTCAAAGAACCTTCCAGGGAACACAAATCTTCCAAAGAATCCTCTAAGAAACCCAAAGAAAACAAACCACTGAAAGATGAAAAAATAGTTCCTAAGATGGCCTTCAAGGAACCTAAACTCATGTCCAAGGAGCCAAAATCTGAAAACAACTCCGTTCTTACCACAACAGGTGGGCAGCAGCAAGAAAAAAAGACCACTACAAAAAGACCCTCTGTTTTGGACTCTGAAGAACTTTCTGCAAAAAAAAGAAAAAAAAGTGGCTCGGATTCTTTATTTAAAAGTTTTTCTAGCACCTCACCACTGGTTCTTACTTGTTCAGCTGACAAAAAACAGATGAAGGATGTATCTCCACTCAGTGTAGGAAGAGTCAATGCACTGGAAAGAAAGACGCCTTCTCTGCCACCATTTGATGATATTGTAGATCCCAATGATTCAGACACGGAAGAAAACATATCCTGTAAATCTGAAGTAAGTGGCCTTTGTTTTTGCTTTTTATGTGTTGAGTTTTCCCAATCTGCGGGACTGTACACAGTATTTGTATTTTTCCCTTACTTTCTCCTGTCTACTAGAAGGTTGTTTAAACTGAAGAATATTGACTGCTGGCTATTCAAACTTATGCATGTTGTAATTGAAACGTATTACCTATTCAAGTCTACTCAATTTATAAATCTGTCAACATTATGATGAACAAACGTCTTGTTTTCATCTTGTTCTTTTGAATTTCATGCTACTTGTGAGAGAAAAGGAAATTGATTTAAATGCTTGTATTTCACACTCTAAGTCTTTGCGTTCAGGAAGATGTAGGAGAATTCAGTAAATTTAGAAAGGGTTGCAGTAAATCATAGCCGGTTAGCTCAGTCAGTTGAGCGTAGCGCTAACACTAAGGTCGCGGGTTCGATTCCTGTTCGGTCCCCAATTGTTGCCTGTTCTAGTCGAGAGGTGATGTCCCTGGCGGCAGGGAGGCTGGATTAAAATGATCTCTAAGGTCCCTTCCAGCTTAGGCCATTCTGTGATTCTATGATAGCATTATTTGTTATTTTTCTGGTAAAAAAGGAAGTCCTGTGAATGATGCCAGTTTTGTGGCGGAGGAGTAGTTCCTAGAATCCTCGCCCAGAGGAGAATCTGTCCAAAATAGCAGGCTTACCCATAAAGAAAGACTGTTTTTATGCAAGTTTGCTATCAGGAAAATATTTGTCTACCATGCCTGCCTGAAAATACTTGTCTCTTGTGCCTGCTCATCTGTTTCAAGCAACATTTGCTCTTGATGATTAGGATTTTAATAACTCTCCCAGCAGATTTTGGTTTTCGGAAGCATCTCTTATAGAAGGATGAGTAGAGCAGGAAAGGAGTGAGAAGAGAAGGCTTGTTTGGTGCCTTTATTTGTGCTTATGGCTAGAGGTATTGTGCATAGTAGACATGAATTCTTCCCAGGCCATACCTGTTCAATTCTTTCATTTTTCTGTTTTCTGCTGTGTGCCTCTGTTACTGCCATCAGATCCATAGCCTTGTTTGCCCTCTCCAGAACAGGCAATAAATACCCAGCTGTGGGGAAGTGTCAACATTAGGTTTTTACTTCATAGAAACTTCCCACAAGGGAAAAAGTAATTTATTTCTGAAGTGACCTTTTAATGACTGGTCCCTTAGGGCTTGCAAAGACTGTAAAATTCAGAAAGTATGGAAAAGGACAGGCCTTGCTTTCAAGCATGGCATTGATGATGTGGTTAGGGTAGCATTCTTGTTCTGGCTTAGAACTTAAGAATTTGTCTTTAAACCTGAAAATGTCCACATTGTCAGCCTTGATGTGAATTATTTTTAATGTCTTCAAAAGAAGCTGAATGTTATCACAGAATAACAGAACTGTTGAGTCTGGAAAAGACCTCTGAGATCTTCAAGTCCAGCCTATGACTCAACAGCATCGCAACGGCTAGACCAAGGCACTAAATGCCACATCCAGCCTTTTCTTAAGCACTTCCAGGGACAGTGACTCCACCACTTCCCTGGGTAGTGCATTCCAAAGTCTGATCACCCTGTCCCTGAGGAAATGCTTCCTGAGATCCAACCTAAACCTTCCCTGATGCAGTTTCAGGCCATGCCCCCTCGTCCTGTCACTAGTTGCCCGGGAGAAGAGCCCAACCTTCACATTTATAGAGAGTGATGAAGTCTCCTCTTCTCCAGGCTAAACACCCCCAGCTCCCTCAGCTTGTCCTCACAGGACTGTATTTTATGACTTAAATGACTTAAGTCTTAAGACTTAAGACTCACTACCTACCTTCAGTAGCGCTGGGTAATTCTCACTACCTACCCTCAACAGAGCTGGCTAATTAGCATAGACTTTGCTTTCATCTTTCCTGTTCGTTGAAAGAGATGCCATGTAGTGTCACATACACATATTACTGGCAACAGCGGTTCTCCGTTTTTCTCCAAAGACAAAAGAATTTTGCAAAAGCAGGCACTACAGAGGTGCTTGCTGTGTAGCAGCTTGCAGGTAACTGTTATGTGAAGAATATGGATGGTGCTTAATAGAAATGTTTTTAATTGTTATCCTGTGTTTCCCTCTGCTGTCTTGCAGCCTCTCACCCATTAACAGTGATATAAAGGATACACCCTTGTGTTTTTTGTAGGATGACACAAATCCACTGGTAGTCATCCATCTGCAGTTGACCTGCGGGACCAGTGGAGTTCCTTAATTCCATACTAAAGCAAAAAAAGCAGATTCAGGGCTTTTCAGTTCTGCAAGCCACTGTTACTAAGAGGGTGAACTACTGGAGTCTGCTCAAAGTGAAGCAGATCTTGCAGGTCTGGGCTTTGGCATATTTTAATGTTAGTGTCCTGGATCCGTAGAATAGATAGATCTTGAGTAAGAGGGCCAGTGTGGTACATCTGTATGGGTGAAAAAGATGTCTGCCACTTTAGGACTGTGCTGCTTTTAACAACTCAGGATAAGTGTGGCTCCAGTCAGTGACTGGATACTATTTAGAAAGTCAATAGTGTACTTATTTTTAGAAAAAAAGTATCTAGAAAACCTAGTATTATTCCCTAAGGTGCCTGTGACTTCGCACATTTGTTAGTGCTGTGGGGGACCAGGCTAGTCAGCCTGGGTAATTAAGTGTCTGCAGAATTTCACAGAGAGCAATTCCTTCTACAATTCATTAGTTTTAACCAGGAAGCATAATGAAAGATGATTGAGTGGTGTAATAGAGGAGGTTCTCTATGTTTTGTAAAAATAGGTCAAACTTCTTATATGTATTGCTGGGCTTCTAAGCATTTCAGGACAAGGAGTACATTTTATAGCTACATCTATAAAGGGTATATCCTGTAAATAGAATCTTATAAAGTAAAAAAAAAAAAAAAGTCAAATGTTGCAATGTTACATAGAGAGTAATGGAAGTGAAAATACGATAATGAGATGGTAGAGTTCAGGATCTTGTGCGGTAGAAACAGACTGTCTAGCAGGATTGCAGCACTAGACTTCAGAAGGGCCAACTTTGACCTTTTCAAGCAATTGCTAGGGGAAACCCCATGGGACAGAGGACTGGAAGGTAAAGGGGCCCAAGAGAGTTGGTCAGTATTCAAGAACCACTTCTTCCAGGCTCAGGATCAGTGCATCCCAACGGGAAGGAAATCAAGAAAGAGATGCAGGAGACCTGCATGGTTAACCAGGGATCTGCTGAGGAGACTCAGGTGGAAGGGGAGGGTATATAAATTGGAAGGGCTGGCCACTTGGGTGGAGTATAGGACTCTTGTCAGAGAATGTAGGGAGGCAATTAGAAAAGCTAAGGCCTCCTTGGAATTAAAACTTGTGAGCAAAGTCAAGGACAGCAGAAAGGGCTTCTTCAA
>NW_009697100.1:0-2417 GCF_000703405.1 Apaloderma vittatum
TCTTGGCCTTATATCCCCGACAATCTAAGTTTTCCATTGCTCCGGGGATCTGTGACAGGTTTTCAAGTCATTCGCATGCTGAAGCTGACTAACAAAAACCCCAAAACCTTTCTAACCAAGGAGAACCTAAGAACCCAGCCTGAAATCAGCCTCCAACAGCTTCGCACTGTGGCTCAGAAAGGAGAAAAAGTAATCTTGCTTGTTCCACAGTGTGCTCACCTTCAAAAGTAAAAAAGCATCAAGTCTTGCCCATAGACAGGTGTCCCCAACTGTCCTAAGAGCTAGTGCTCCTGTAACTCACACCAGCTTTTAAATACTACTGCCTCAAGAGCTTTGGGAATCTGCTCACTCTCCACTCAAGAAATGCCCTTCCTGTCCCAAATTTAGAGGGCCAGGCAGAAACTGGATCCCTTTAAATGCGTGCGTGAGAACTCTGAGCACACCCCACTGTGGTCTCTGCCTCACCTGCAGTACCCAGAGCTCAACCCCGCAGAGGCAGCAGAACCCTGAGGGGAAGGAGATGCCAAGAGGGATCACAGGGAGGCAGAGACTGCTGATACCCTCATCCTCCCAGAAGGGCCAGAAGGAAGAGGGGCAGGAATCGCTGTTCCTCTCTCTGGCTTACAGGGAGAGGAGCGCGTTACCTGTGATGGGAACGTGAAGGAGGGTGCCCTTTTCCAGCAAAGTGCAAGAACAGCGTTAGATCCGATACGAGTGTGTCACTCTTCTTCCAAGGGACGGAGAAGACGTTCAGGGCTCAGATTTCGGCCCAGGTGAAGATCAACCACTCCCAGCATGTGTTTGTGTAGCCCTTGGGCCTTAGAAATCTCAAGCTGTGGAGACTGCACATGGATGCAGGGGAATCCCACGCCTCCGCTGCCTAACTAGTCTCCCTGGTGTGACTTAATATGTTACCTCTTATCCTGATCTCAGTAGGTCTGGACTATAATGCCTCCCCTCTGTTTTAGAGCTACCGTATTTGACGACACATGCAACTTTTCTCATCTGTCCCTAAACTAAAGGAATCCTGTTACTTAACTTCTTCCTCACAGACCTTTTCTCAGCCTTCCGGATGTTCTCCAGATCATCCCTCAGCAGAACACTCAGATCCACCAGCAAAGACTCTGATTTGTATTAACTCCAACAAACAGGTTGTCTTCAGCCAGCAAGCTGCCAATGTTACAAACCCAAACCAAAAGCTCACTAACAAACTTAAACCAACTGAAATCCCCCAAACTTAGAAGTTAATCACTTGATACAGCAACAGCTATTTCCAAGCAGCAAAAGGCAGTTCCAGAGAAGGCTGTGGGTTCCCTCCCTTCCCCAGACAACTCCAAGTAAAGCTGCCAATTGTCCTTTAACAGAGCAGCTTGTTCACGCTGCCTGTGCTGTGTGTTCATGTTCGTGCATGACATGAGCTTTGGGGAAACATCCTGACTGATAACAGCTCTGCACCGCATCATGCCCGAATCTATTGCTCGTGTCTCCCCTGAGTGGTGGGGGCAGAGATGTTCACTGGGGAAAGTATATGCACTCATAGGCTCAAATTGCATCATTTTTAGGATCCGAGATCTTGCTGCACAGATCTTCACTCGTGTTATCAGCACCTATAGCTATATTATTGCATTGATTCCCAAAAGCATTATCACAAAGGCATCTCTCCACTAAGACAGCACACAAACACATTAAGATGAGCTAACGGACCAAAGAGGCTGTATCTTAAGAAGAGATGCTCCATTTTAATATGTTCCTCAAGCTTTGGAATTTGAAGCTACTTTAAAACCATGTTCAGCTGTGGTGCTCGCAGAGCAGGGTAGTTCAGTACTTGAGCCAGAGAGAAATTAGAGAACACGCGGATCTACATTTAAAGACGTTGCCTTGGCTCTGTACAAATGACATAAAATATTCCCCAACAAGGCTTTGGGATTGTAACATCAATAAAAGTCAAACTATATGCCCCTCCGAGTCACTACATGCTCCTCTGTCACTGCAGTTTGCTGAAGTTAGTGGTTAAGCAGTTGCTTCTGTCTTTACAGTCTTATGTCCAGATAAAAATAATCACAACGTCAAAAGTCCCAGTCGGGACGTGGGTGACGCTTCTGCAGATCCCCACAACCTCGGTACGGGTACGGAGCTTTCTGCACATTAACAGTGATCCTGACGACGGGAAACCTCTTCTATAACCAGGCCTGTTTCTCTCAGAAAAAACCCCAGCTTTAAACTCACACAGGCTGCTTCGGGGGCACTCTGTTCTCCCCTAAACTACAAAGCCCTACGCCAGGAGTCCTGCGGGCTGGGACGCCAGGAACTACTTTCAGCACAGACACACACACACAGACAGACAGACAGACACACACACACTTTGGGAGCACACGCAGACAGAAGCGACCCGAGCAGGGAAAGCTGCAGGAGCCGCG
>NW_009697101.1:0-4121 GCF_000703405.1 Apaloderma vittatum
CTCATCAAGATCATCAATAAAGATGTTAAATGGAATAACTTCCCTTTTTCTGACAAACATCCAACAAATTCTGTAGTGGTACCAGCTGCAGCTTTCAGTGTAAATTGACCCTCCTTCATCACAAATCTTCACACAGATATAGAGACACGTATCTTTGTGTTCGCAATCAGCTTGAATACTAACATGCAAACTTACTCTGGACTGAAATAAGGCATATTAAACTCATCTCTGTAAGTACTGCATTTGCCTCTTGTATTCAAAACACACTTCTGATTTCAGCTCATTAACCCTTTTCTGATGTAAAGACCAAGTGATAATTTTTACCCATTATTGGTGACATTATTTCCTTACAGCACAGCACCAAACTTTAAATCCAACCTACGTGGAATCAAAAGTGTGTACAGGTCCAAGAGTGTGGCTGAGCCCCAATCTCAATCTGTCAAATATCTGCTAGCATTCTTGGCATATTAATTAAGGTCTAAATTTTGGAAAATCCACAGCAATGTCTAGCCTGAACTTAAGTGGTTTCCAACTTAAGCCATTCTGTGATTCCATGTAAGTCTTCCCTAACACCACTGTGGACGACATAAAAAATCAATCAGGGTGGCTGTATGGTGCTTCAAACACACAGAACATGTTTTTACTGAGGAAAATACTACAAAAATAAAATTGCTGAGAAGAGAGCGTTTCAGCTGCACCCAAAGCCCTCTCCTAAGTGGAGGGACACCTAGACAGATGATCCCATGGTCCCAGAGCATGCACTCATGCCAAGCCAGGCTGACACAAGAGCCCGAATAACACTGTATCAGCTAAGCCTGCGTCCTCTGTGGCTTCTTAACATCATTTGCACAAGGGTCAGTAACCTCTGTGGGAATGATGGAAGTTAATCTTTTTCCTTCCTTTCCCCAATTATTGTCTAGCTAATGATTAAAGCATCTCCTGGGAAACAGTGGGAAGATGAGGGTTTCAACCCCCAGGGACTGAGAGGACCCTACAGGCCGTTCCTGGGTGGTGGTGCTTCATCTGGGGTGAAAACACTAGATTTGCAGGAGCAAGCACAAAGTTCACTTTGGTTTTGGTACTGCTTTTTAATTAACTGCATACAATAGACTAAGAAATACTTTAAATTCAGAAAATACTGACATAACAATTCTTTTTAGCCACTTTGTTCTGGGGGTGGTAATGCCTGAGACAGCACAGTATGGTGTAGTAGATATAAAGCATCCTAGATACCATGATCAGAAAAAAATCACAATTCAGAAAGGAAGAGGTTAGAATGTGTGCAGTGTTTCTTGAACTTACAGGCCTGCTTCATATATTAGTGAGAGGTCTACATTTTACAGTTTATCGCAAGGATTTTTGTGTTGGGGTTGGTTTTTTTTGAAAAATGACCTGGCAGAAGTTAGACATTAAGCTCAGGACTATGTCAGACATGGAAAAATTGGAATAAGCAAGTAAGTGGATTGTCACTGAGTTTCTTGTGATTTCTGGTTTTCTGGTATGAAATGGTATTTAATTCCACATGTGTGTGCATATGTATATATGTATACATACACAGCACACATAAAGAAAGATAGATGTATTTATTTCTGGTGCAAATCCTCCTGGCGGGCCTATTTTGACAGAGTAATCAGACGTCTGTGTGAGGCTTAATAGACAAGCAAGACAAACCATAGTTGAAGGATATTCAACAGAGATGTCATGGAGACTTGCCAACTACATTTCGCTTATAACTTATCAATTCCTTTTCTCTTTCTCTCTCTCCACCTGTTCTCTCTATTTACCTGCCAAATATCTTTCATTGCCTCCACCTCAGCTTGGACACTTGCGTATCTCAGACAATTTAAAAAAATTTCTTGCATACTTGGCACTTAAATATTTCCTACATCCATCCTGCATGTCAAAATAAGAGGTGCTTTATATTTTGGTCTCACAAACGGTTTTGGTCGTTTTTATATGATTTGACCCTACAAACAATTCAAAGAATTACCAGCATATCAGCTTTATCACAGTGAAAATATTTTGAAAGTATATGCAGTTCATATGTGTAATACTAGGATATGTTTCTTGATCTACTGAGACTTAGCCCAGAATTGACACTAAAATAACTTAAAGTACTTTAAAACTAAAGCTTCATATTCTGTTGTCTTGGTTTTAGTCAGAAAAAAAAATCTACTCTGATTATAAATGCATATATCTTTTGAGGCAATACTATATCAATTATATCTTGTAAGTTCAAATATTTCAGTTGCTTAAGGCTGTAGAGAGAAAGAAGAGACAAAAAGTACTGGCACTAAATACTTAAGTATCTGGATTTAGCGGTCCGTTGAAAGTGCCTCAAAGATGCGATCCTTAAAGTCTGACTGTCTTCACTCTGCACGCACATGACTTACTGGCACTGATGCTAGCCCTGCAACATATTGAGGACTGTGTTGCTCATAGTTTTCTTAAACACATGTACTACTAAGTCAAAGACAGACACGGAATGATCTGTCCCAGATCTCGCTGAAACCGCATAGCCCTAGATCAAAGATGGTCCCTGCCAGAGGACGGAGCTGCCTCCTGGCTGGTAGAATTTGTAATTCTCATTACTGAATGTACAGATCAGAAAAATTGTCTGTAGCAATGGGCAAGATGTCAGTAGCATGGCCTGTCACAAATTAACGTGACAGTACAGAAGAGTGGAGAGATCAGTACTGTCTGAAATCTCAGGAAGGGTTTTGTTGCTTTCAGTGGCTTTGCTGTGGGCACTAAATCCTTTACTTTCTCTCTGAAGGGTATTTTTGCTTTCTCTCTGAACATCCAGAATCATCCAGATTTGTTACTTAACTATATACCACTGAGCTTCAGTAGTGGCTCCATTATAGGAGAAATTTCTGCTTCCAAAAAAACTTTGCAGGCTTCATGCATTCTTCGCTACCCTCAGTTCTCCCTTGTGGGAGCATAAAAATAATGCTGTTAAAGCAGTCCATTTTCAAAAACAAACAGTTCCTCCAGCAGATGCTGTTGTGAACAAGGTGGGAGAGCAATGTAGTTTCAACCCTTCCACGCTGTGTGAAGCAGGGGGCTACGCCACACCACCAGTGGCAGCAAGTGGGGTAAAGGCCACAGCCCCCAAAGTCATTCCTTTCTGGTCAACTTCCACCTCAAAGATTCTTTAAGGACCTGAGAAGATTCCCATGTCTGACTGTACTCTGGGAGTAAATGGAGTGCAACTCTAAAAACGTGCACGTACATGAGTGGAAAGCATAGAAAGAGCTTGAGAAACAGAAGCGGAGGGCTGTGTGCTGTGGGCATCCCACCACCTGCATGCCAAGACAGAGCAGTAAGCAGAAAGAATACTTAGCTGGCAAAAGTTTGCTTCTACAGAACAATGAACACATCATGAGAAGAAAAAGAACCCAGATTTTGACAGATATGTTCTGTTGTGGGTTAGGGCTGGGCCGGCCTCTAACACGAACAGACGCTCTCTAACCCCCTCTTCCCCCCCCAAAATGGGAAGGAAAAGGGAATCGAGCAGATAGACTTTCGGGTTAGAGAAGCAAAAAAAACTACAACAGCTTTAATGAAACAATAATAATGGAAAATAATAGTGGAATGATAAAAGTAAAGAACTATATACAACTATAGATAATACCCCAATACTGAACCTGACTCCCTTCCCCAATAGCAATCCCCACTGATGCTGCAGAGCAGGAGGCACTGGGGAGACCCAAGGCTCAGCGGCAGCGGGAGCTGGATACAGGGAGCTGGATTCGGGAACTCAGGATCTGGATCAAAAGCAGGAGGTCAGACGGAGTCCTCCCTGGACAGTGCAGAAAAGGGCAAAGAAGGAAAAAAGGGCGAAAAAGGGACAAAACTCTCATGATCACTAAATTTATACTAAATATGATGTATATGGGATGGAATACTCTTGTTGGTCACCTGTGCTGTCTATTACCCCCCGGAGGTGCAACCTTTTACTTCCTTGTGACCCCCGTTACTACCCAGCACCCCCAGCGTGGCACACAGAGACAGCAGTTTATCCTGGTGTCTTGGGTTACAATATGTAACCAAAAATGTGTAATTCTATTTTCATATGTTGAAACTAGTTGGAAGATATTTTTATCTCTTGTAACTCC
>NW_009697102.1:0-1084 GCF_000703405.1 Apaloderma vittatum
AAAAATGCGATAGCTACGAGCAATACTCTGGCTTACAATAAGCTTCTCCAAGAGACTGTTTAGCTCTATTTTTCCTGTACATACTGTTATGACACATGGTGAGTAAAAACTAAGGTCTTCTATTTCATTTGGAGAAAATTTGAAAGCACTGGGATAAGTGTAATTCTGATATTATACTCCAAAACAAAAGGCACAATTAGTCCCAAAGCTGACAGTTCACTTGTTCTGCTATGACAAGACAGAATAGAGAGTGTTGCCAGCAGAGATTTTAAGCTGATGTACACTTTGCTTGGGACTCATTGCTGCACAGCAAGAAGAGAACACACTACCTGCTGGAAGTCCCTGCTTTAGAATAGACTGCTGGGAGGAGTTCGGCCATGCCTAAAATTGCTGCTGTTCAGATCCCTGTTGGCATAAATGTGATTTTAATAGAAGATGGTAGTTTCTGTATTTGATCTATTTCTGAAAAGCAAGAAAAGTATTTGCCAACACATTTGTCTCAGAAAATACTGTGTGCAAAGCTGATGTTTTGATTTATTGGAGACCCAAAAATGTAAGAATGCTTCTTTTTTATCTTAGGCTTACAGCTACTGAGCCTATAGCTTCCACCTGAGTGGGCAACAGCCCTAATTGCTGTGGAAAGGAAGTCCTGGTGGCACAGCTGTTGGGGGCCTGGGTGTGGCACAGGAACTCTCTCACTGCTGCATTTTCAAAACACCTCATAAATCTGAAGAGGCTTTGAAAAACACATATGGGTTGAAAGGGAAACATATGTGAGAAACAAATTCAGAAGTACTTGCGGGCTGTGGATTAGAACAAGTTTCAAGATAAAAGGGAGTCCCTGTACATGGAGCTGCTGTGTAGGAGTGCAGAGAGGGAGCAGGTTAACAGGCTGAAGAAGAGGCACAAGGTAATGAAGTAAAACTTGCACCCTCAGCAAGTTTGCAGATGACACCAAGCTGGGAGGGAGTGTCGATCTGCTGGAGGGTAGAAAGTCTCTCCAGAGGGATCTGGACAGATTGGATCAATGGGCCCAGGCCAACTGCATGTATGTCAGTAGAGCCAAGTGTAGGGTCCTGCATTT
>NW_009697103.1:0-7089 GCF_000703405.1 Apaloderma vittatum
TTGTTCCGACTTAGCTTCTAGCAACTTCATTGTGATGTGATGGAGCCCAGTTCGCGCACTGGAAGATACAGTCAATCCCCATAACCCTTTGCTCGCCATTTATAATGGTAGTTGTTGTTGGGTTGTTGGGTTTTTCATTTAAAGGTAGGCTAAAGCACTGTGCCATAGCCTAACAGTCTTCATATGGGTTAACTTCCTTCAGCCGTGGTCATTGTTCCTGTTCTTGTCTGGATCTGTTTCAGTTCTAACACTTATTTTGAGATAGCCCAAAACTTCACACAACGCTCCAGCTATTTGTGAGCCACAGGATTATATAACATCACTCTAACATCTGGTCTTTACTCCTCTCCTAATTATTCCACGTGTCTGGTTTTCCATTGGGCTTTCTTACTGCTCTGTCAAGCTTTCAGCTGACATTTCAACAGAACAAACCATCATAAGCCTGACGAAACACGCTGACCACCAGGGCTGATGTGAAGGATATTGTTTCCCACAACACATACATATTTATCACTTTGATTTTCCTCAACAATTTTATGGCTCAGCATACCTCAAATGTAATCTCAAGATCTTTACATCCGGTTTGCCCTTAGCTTTAAGTTATTCACAACAGTATCACTAGGCTTTCTCACCTCAGCTCTAGTCTTCTCTTCCAGGTTGCTTAAGAAAATACTGAGCTGCAGAGATCCTGAAAGTCTTCCACTGATATTCTGTTTCCCCTCCAAGAAGGGACTATCTGCTTGTCCCATCACCCAACACACGCCACTACTCTCCTCTGCAAGCCAAGACCCAGAAGTCTTCAATCCACTTGGTTTCATCCATTCCTTTAATATTCTACATTCCAGCTTTCAAAAGGAAACAAACAGTTCATACACCCCTAGTTGTTCACACTGATATCCTGTTTAACTTGCTCACTTGCTTTGATTTCATTTTTCCTCCTTACAGTTCCAATTTCCAAAGGTCCTCAGGACTTAGCAGAGCCAATTCTAAAATAAAATTCATTCCTGTCACTATGTATTCAGTATAATTGGAATCCCTGGCCACATCCAAATGAGCTGTCGAAATGCAAGTCCATAGTTGTTTCAAACAAGGCAAATTTAAGGGTAAGAATCTCTACTTCTTTCTTACAGTAAAAAGCCTGTGAAGTCTGGTTCACAACTCTTCCACAGAAAGCCCATAAAAAGCCTTGGCATTATATTATTTAATAATAACAATTAAATGAAGTTTCTGTATTGTCAGGAAGAGCATTCAAAGATGAAAACGCATGATTACTTCTTCTGTTCTCAGCGTACAGCAACACATATCCACCAGCAAGGATTTTCGAGCACTACAAAAATACAAATAAACCTAATCTGCACAAATCTCTCATGAAAATTTGAATAGCCTGACAGTGAGACTTGCCTAATACTGCGAATTTCTATCACTGTTGGTCACAGCACAGAATATCAAGTAAGGAAACTCGCTAAGCAGGGTGATAGGCTGGAGAACAGACTGAAATGAACTTAAAAATTTGGTATAAACTAGACCAAAGATTAACAAAAGAGACTAAGCATGTGGCTGAAGTCCCATCAAGAAAATTCTCCAAAGAAAGGTGAGACAAATATCAGTGGAAATGTGTTGGTTTTTTTAAAAAGGAGAAGATGATGATGTATAAGTGCAAAGAAGGATGATTTGGGAATAATAGCAACAGTAATGAGGTGCAATTATAACAAAGAAAGTGCAAGTCTAAAAGTTTGTCTGCCAGGATAGAGAACAGAACTGTCCGCAAGACAACAGACCTACCTGCAGCTGAGAAAATCAGTACTAATAAACGAGCAATTCCCATGATTTTCATGGGATTATTTTCATTTTCTACACACCAAATTTGAGACGAGTAAGAGCAGGCCAAATATTACAAAGTGGCCAAAGAACACAGTCTTCAGAACTAAGAAGGATCTATTCATTGTTCAGGAAGCTGGATTTTTGGCATTTAGTTTATCAACAGACCACTCAAAATAGACAACTCTTGATGTGTTTAAATATTTAAAATAACAGACTAACTTACAAAAACATCCAGAATATTTCACGCTCAGTTACACTAAAATAAGCAAATTTTGTAGCCGTGGGATATTTTAGTATATATTTCAATACGTGGTATTTCGATTTATATTTATATTATTAGTTAGCTTGATCATTTCATTTCTATTCCAACACAAATACTTTCCTGGACTCGATTATCAATTATTTGTCAACCAAAGGCCAAAACCATACATATCCCCAAAAAAACTAGACTTACCTCCATCGCTAACGCTGCTGTCTGCTGGTCATAATGATTCAGAAGATTAGGCATAAAGGTGGTGTTGTAAGGCAGATCCTGGCACATCCGCAAGATGATGGGCTCGCAAGAAAATAAACTGTGCCCTCTCGCGTGCCCCACCAAAACATCCAAAACCCAAAGGTAACGGAACATCCAGCTAACAGCCATTCTTCCACGCCGGGGATGGGGCCGGCCAGCCAGCCAGCTCTTTAAACTCCTCATGCAGCCTCAGATTTCACTTTGATGGCGATATTTTCAGGCCTTGTCGAAGGTTCTTCAAAACTGGAACGCTCTTTGTATACAACATTCTTAGCTCAGGCCAGAAGACGATGTATTCGAGACCGATGTATGAGGGATCTCGCCTTTTCTTTTCTCCGTATTACATGGTATGCATTAGGTTAAGGTATTAAAATGTTTAACCACATTCCCATACAACTGACCCCATCATGACAGAACAGCAGCCGAGTTACGTTTTTCTTTCGTTAGGTCACCTAGAATAAAACACACAAACAGAATACAGTAAAAAGCCTTGTAACCCATGAAAATATTTTAGCTCTAAATAGCCTGGCAGACAAATTTCTCCAAGTTTAGAGGGTCCTTTGACAAGTTTTAATCCTAGCTTCAGACTAGTTTTGAGGGAAAAAACAAAACAAACAAAAAAAAGCTGGCGTGCTGTAAAACTCTACCCCAAAAGGACAGTGAAAATGGGGAAGGTACAAAGAAAACATTTTTAGAAAACCTCACACTTTAAATTTAACCTTGTGAGCATTACCATTGTTGACCACACTGAAACCAAGCTATTTATGACTCAGCATCTCCACTGGTATATTCACATCGATAGCATCTCTCTAGTTGCACGGCCTCGTAACTTCTGCTGAATAATTATAAAACAAAAACAAAACAGTCACCACCACCAACACACAAGCCCCAACTTGCAGGGCTGAAGACTCCTGTTCTGCCCAACAAGCTGCAGTCGGGGTTTGGCTACCTGTGCTCAAATAAGCAATTTTATTCTAGTTGTAAACAGCTTTTTTGTTTGTCTCCAATCCACTGCACAAATATCTTCCTCTCCAGAAACCATCGTAACGGCTACGGGGAAGGCAGAAGACAGAATTCTCGGGCCGCTCCTTTCTCCACACGCTCTCGACGACGGAAATCGCAAAGGTAGGTACATGGGGTTGCTCTGCCAGTTCCACTCTACCCATAGAGCCAATTTAAACAACAATCACTCCCCAGGGCTGGGTCTGCATTTTCTCAGCGCTAAGGGGCCGGAGTGGAACAAGAAGAACAGGGACTCAGCGTATTGCGCTCATCGACTGGAGAAACAAACTCAGAAATTGAAGGCTAAAGCATGGCAGAAGCTGACAGAGACGTAAAGAGTACGAAGAGGCCCTTTTCTTATAATAAATTTGTCTTATAGCAATGAAATCTGGCAAATTCAGTTTCTATCCAACCACTTCTAAAAAAAAATTATGGTTAGAAAAAGGTAATAGAAATGGAGAAATTCTGGTTGAACCAGAAAACCCCATCAATATTCCCAAGTGTAGGCAATCACAAATTCAAATAGTCTTCTAATCTTGAGAGAATGATGTTTTTCCTTAGATATTCAGGAAGGGAAATAAATTATTCACCTCAGAGAGAGAATTTTTTTCTTTCTCCCTAAAGCGAACTTACTGAGAGATAGGAAAGAGTTAATTGCCAGGCTTCTGCTGGTATCAGCAGATCAAAAAAGTTATGTATGCACACTTCTGTTTACATAGACCCATCTTATGGCCAGAAAAACTAAATACCATCTACCTCTTTAAACCCTCGTATCCTTTGTGGGTTGGACTAGATAATCTTGAGAGGTTCCTTCCAACCTAAACAATTCTGTGTCGCTCTTTAAGACCATGTGAGCCAACGTTTGTGGCTGTAGCTGTTCAAGACAGGCTGGTAAAAACAAACATGCAAATAGGAAAAAAGACCAAGATGCTAAACATAACCACGTTAAATTAAGTTCCTTGGCAACTCGCCCGCACAGGCTGCTTATTCTCTCAAAGCTACTGCAGGGAATTCATATTTGAAGCGGCGCTGAAGTACAGAAAGAATATAAATAGTGAAACTGTTCCAAACGTAGGAAAAATAAAACACGACCAAAAGGAAAAAGGCAAAAATAGAAAACGATCTACACCTTAAGTCAGGTGGTAAAATCAAGCAACGCAGCTCAAATCACAGCACCTTGTTCATATTCTGAAGCAAGCACGTGTCGCTGTGAAGAGCAGTCAACACATCGGATTAAAAAGATCAAAATCAGCCACAATATTGAAGACACGCTCCATCTAAGCACACCTGATTTCAGTCCAGTTTCAGGTTCATATGGCCTTGAAAAGCTATGTCCTTCTGATCTAAGGAAGCCACTTCTCAGACCTGTTTTTATAAGAATTTGGCACCTCTCAAAAAACTCCAAGGATCTGAACTATCCCATCTTCCAGGCAGCATTACTTAACCCCAGAGGTTTCTGCGTATTCTCACATCCTGACCAGAAGTTTACAAGTCACAGACAGACAAAACTAAAGTTTTGTACAAGGTATCTAATCTCCTTTGAATCTAGTCCTTTGATTTAAACATTTTACTAAGTTCATGTGTAGATGTAGTGCTCAGGGCCATGGGTGAGTGGTGGCCCTGGCAGTGCTGGGATAACTGTTGGACTCAACGATCTTAAAGGTCTTTCGCAACGTTAAGTGATTCTATGATTCTAATAAGAGTTGCCCAAATTTAGGAAAAGAAGCCTTTTCAGTTTGTTGTCATCTCCAGAACACTGGCTTCAAGTAAATCTTTTTCCTTCTTCCCTTAAACACTTTGACCAATTCAGGTGCCATTCCAGGAGTGATCACTAGGCAATGCCTCAAAAAAGAGCTTCAAACGCAACATAAAATGAACTGTACTCACACCGGTTATTCTGTTAAAGTTTGAAGCACAGATTTTGTGCAAATCCAGGTCAGGACCTAGACTCTTGGGAAAAACTCCAAGAACACTTCACACAAATCATCATATTAATGACATTCAAAGCAGAGACTCCAAGCAAATCCACCCATCTTCTGACTTCCCCACAACCTCAGACTGAAAAAAACCAACAATCCTCATGCGAAAACCTAGACTCAGTAAGCCACAAGAAGTTTTAACTGGGCAGAAAAAGTTTCATCATGTTCTTTCAGGAGTTTTCCGTTTTATGCTCAAGTTCTTACTATTATATAGTATCATAAAGGAAATGAAGAATATGTTTACTGGAAGCGGAAAGGAACATCAAATTATACAGCCTAGTCATCCAGTGCCCCTTAATGGAAAAAAAAAATAAATCTCGGTGAAATTAGGAAAAAAGACAACTATCTCATTGCAAAAGGAGACAAAAGTTTTGCGAATGAGCATGCAGATGATCAATTAATTGGTGTAGACAGATGAATGCTGCAATAAGCAATCTTTAGTGTTAAGATAGTTTCTTAACACAGATCCAGTTCTGCACACTCTTTGTTAAGCCGCTACATATGAAATTTTGTGGTTATTTTTACATGTATATAAAACCAAAACACTTTCAATGACTCTGGGGATAAAAGAGCAGGAGGGGATTCCTACCCACCTACCTCAAGGCACTGAAAAAAAAAAATGTGGGCAAAAGGAGTAGGAAACAGCTAGCTTGTTAGTGTGGTTACGGATTTATACATTATTTATAATAGTAAGAAGCCCATCCAATTCCTACTGTAAAGCATAATTTAAGACATGCATAGGCAACTACTATAAAGAGTAAAAATCATTAAATGAAAGGCTTGACTCCCACAAGTGAATTTTTTTTTTTCAAATACATTTCCAAGTTACCGAGGGGGCAACGAGAAAAAAAAGTCATCAGACTTTTAGAAAGCAAGCATGTAGGCGGATTAATTCAGAGTTAGGAGAAACTGGGTGATAAAACGACAAACCTCCCGCACAAGTGAGAAGACAGGAGGAGAATGTCACCTAAGTCATTCCCCACCCAATTCTGATCACGGAGAAAGGAAAGGCGCTCACTCACTGCACACAAGCACTGGCAGCGTTTCCCCAGCCCATTCCCACCCACATGAAGGCACAAAAGGAGAATACATTATTCTCCCAACTCCATTTTAATTAATCAGTGGCAAAGAACCTCCAGTGCTGTACTCCCCTGTCCCACTTCCGTTACGTATTAAGGGAAAACTGCACTATAATCCCCCACATCCTCTGTTTCAATTAGGAGACCACGGCGGAAAGAGGGCACTCGCCACACTCTCCCATACTCCACCTCAGGGCAGAACGAAGAGACACACAGTCCCTCCTTGGCACAAGGACACCACGACAGTCCCTGCTCCGGAGGACTGAAAGGCAGAAACCCTTTCTGCTGAGATTCTCCAGGTCTATGGAGGCATCACATGGGAAGCTAAAGGAACTGGAGAAGGAGTTACCTATGATCCCTGAGGCTGGGAGAAGGGGTAGGGTGCAGACTGAACTAGCACCCCTTTTCCCCTTCAGTCCTCGCTGTGTTTTAAAGGCAGAAGGAAACAAGTGAACACACGGGACCGGCATCCTCTCGGATTCCGGCTGCATTGCAAAGGAAAAGGAAGGATTTACACGTACTGCGTCCCCCTGGGTCCCCACTGCCCCGCAAAGGGAAAAGGAGAGTGTGTGGGTAAAGCTGGCACCGCCGGGGTCCCTCCTGCACCGCAAAGGGAAGAACAGGCGTGTAGGGCACCAGTATCCCTTCCCACTTGGGCACCAGCATCCCTTCCCATCTGAGCACCAGCATCCCT
>NW_009697104.1:0-5404 GCF_000703405.1 Apaloderma vittatum
CCTACTGTCCATGTCACCAATAAAGATGTTAAACAACATCCCAGTACTAATCCTTGCGGGGCTGTCAGCAAGCAAAAGCAGCCAAAATGAAGTCTCAGCTGATTAATGTAAAGAAATGGGTAAGGCTAAACAATTATTTGATTTTGAAGTCCAAACAAATATATTTGCAGAAGTTTGTAAAATAATGAAGTTATTCTGTAAGAACACAATAATTCTGTTTAAGGCATTACATTTCCCATCTTCCCTGAAATCCACCAGGGTTAATAATGAATAGATGTCACCTAAACAGGGAAAATTAATACAGTGGTGATAAAAATCACAAAATTCCATTGAAATCAACATCTTATGACCTGCTTCTATAAATCCTCTCCCTCAAGCTGTTCCTCAGGATTGACGGTGTTATTATAGAGAGTTAGGATTGCTCAGACATGGAGGACTTGGAGGGTAAGACTTTTCCATTAAATAGGTAATTGCAACTATATTAAAAATAAGTTATGTAAAAAGAATTAAAAAAAAGAAAAAATAAGAAAGAGACAATGTCAATGCTCATAAAGGACACTGTCATAGCAAATCTCATCTTAAGCTTTCAAAATGTCCTAAATTGTTCTTGAATGCATTTATTTGTTCTTAGTTCAGGCACAGTGTAATAATGGATGATCTATACTACACCATAGAGCACCTACCAATGAGATTGAGAGGTGCTGTATATGCAATATAAAAAGCACACTACTGGAATATTCTTGGTAATTTAATATCCAACATTATCATTCAGAACAGCGGACCGCACAATTCCTGAAAAAGCATAGACGGAATGAAGATTAGAACTATAAGAAAAAAAAAAAATTGCCTAGTTGTGCAACATGCTAGCTAAGCACAGATATCTCTCCTGAGAAACTAACACCCACACTATTCCAAACAACTTTTTTCAAGGACTTGGCCAACTTCAGAAGCATTTTTTTTTTGTGGTTACAAACACCATAATACAACATAAACAGAACGTCTCATGGAAGAACAAACAATTTTTCTTTATATCAGTTATTATTTTTTTTCCAATGTGCTTTTGTATAGCCTATCTCATTTTCCGATGTTCTTTTAGCATGAAACTTTTGGGCATAAAAATCATAGAATGATGGAATGGAACAGACTGCAGAATTTAAACTGGAAAGCAAGATAATAAAAAAATAGATGACCTTGGATGAAAGGACCAACCTTTCATTTGCATGCTATTTCAAGTTGTGCTGTTTTAAGAAAAGACTACTTCATTTCTTCTTTAACTGGTAAACTGGATTCTAACTTTTACACTGACTCCAGTTGAAAAATATCATGGTTTATCACATGAAACAACAGATGTTCTTAAAATAATGAACTCGGATATTACCAACTGATATCACTCACAGAGAAATGCCAGGCAGAGAAAGGAACTGTTCTTATTGACTCTGGGACCAGCAGGGACTAGTCCTACAAAGTACACAGCAATCCGTACAGATTCAATGAGATGAGAGCATGCACAGCAATTCAAGGACTATCATATTGTCTTACACAATATTGTCAAAAAACCACTATGTTTTACTAATTGCCAAATTGATACATACATGTATCAGCCACCCTGACAAACCCAGTCTGTCATTTCCAGCACTGACCTGCAACTGGGCAGCACTGCCAGGCTTAAGCAGATTTGTTCACAGAGATGTTACACTCCTCCCAGCAGGATGGTTTACTGGCTCGGTGCTGGCACCCTGTCTTCAAATCACATCACCCCATCTCTAAACTCTATCTCCTCTGGGAAATGTGGCACAAAGACTCAGGAGTGGAATCACAGGAGTCAGCTTGGGCCCAAGCAAAGTTCATCAGAGCCCTGGCTCAAAGCTGGCTATATCAGAGCAACCTCAGTCAGAGGAAAACTCCCAGCTCAAGTCAGATATACATTTTCAAATGCTACAGTTCAGAAGGACTTCTGCAATCATCTTGTACTATCTCCCAATTTAATTCCTGTTTGAACTACAATGTATCTTTTAGGAACAGTTAAATCATGAAAGTTCTAGAACAGGACTAGATGCAAAGTGTTTTGATTTTATCAAAATGTTTGTCATTTCCTGTAGAAAGATCAACAATAATTGGTCAATTGCCTCAAGTTCCTCAGGTTCACTGGATCGTCAATTTTTGGCAGAAAAAATGTTCCATTAAAATCTTTAACCACAGTTGTACTGGACAGTATGTTGAAATGTATTGAGAAAAAATATCTAAATATATGCAAGATTTTATTACACAAGTTAGCATCATCTTGCTTTTAACTGTGTGGGCCATGAATTACCATATAGGTAACTCCATAGTACTGCTGTAGATTATAAATTCTAAGTTTTAACAGAGCTTTACTTTACTTGTATTTAAGCTTACAAGCATATAAATCCAACACATACAGTAGAAACAAGAAGTTAACAGCACTTCTGGTTATCTGCTCTCTCTCTTTCAGCCAAGGTTTATCCTGGGACTTTATTTTCCCTCCTTACATTTCTTCATCTGGTAAATCAAACAGATCCTTTGCTGGCCTTTAGTCCAAGCACGGCCACTCACAAATCACTTGTGTTAATTTGCTGAAAAATCTTTTGAGATTACAAGCAAGTATCATTCAGGAAGGAAAATGCACTGGTTCCATGGCAACATGAAAGTCAAGGAGCCCACCTCAAAACCTGGAAACAATGGTCCCTTTCAGAGCACTGAGCAGAGGGGAGGGATCACATCTCATTGAAATGTTGGGTTCTTTCAGGTTATCTGCCAGCAAGTTTTTTTTTAAAGGAGAAAAGGCACACCGTAAACCTTGCACCAGTTCATTTGATTTTGGAGCCTACTACCAGCCTATTACACTGCTGAATTCCCCACCACCAACCCTAGCCCAAAAACCAGCAGCATATACAGCGCAATGAAAGCCACCCTTCTTGCACCTCTGTCACTTGGTTCAGTGCATTCACACTTGCAGCATGGCACACTTAAGAATTCTGATCCTACAGGGACCATGAAAAAGCAATAACGTGCTACACTAAGGAAGAAATGAATGAGAATTTTTGTGGAAAAATCAGGAAATTTAGTATGAAATAAAGAAACCCTATCCATTTGAACTGACGGAAAACTGACGGTTTTGCACTGAATTTCCCAAAGCCAGCTCTGCCCCAGTCATCAGAACAGGCTCAGTAATCTTTACACGCATGGCAATTTTGCAGAATGTTTCAAGACCATGGCTGGTCACGGCAGCCTGCCTTTTTTTTCTTAAGATTTGTATTACTGCTTTGCAAAGAGATTTTCTACATTCTCTTTGTTTTCCTTGGGAGATACAGTCTAAGCATTTGTATCAGCATGCTGTTTGATCAGCTGTAAAGCATAATAACAGGTCCAAAATCATAAGATTAGTACAACACTGTGCTCCACACTGAATCATTTTAGCTCCTGCACTCAGCCAGTCTACGAGGAAGGAATCTCAGTCCTACTGCTTGAAACAGCAAGTCTTGGTGCTGAAATGTAGTACAGGCAGAGGATTAAACAATTCTGGAAGAAGATCTCATGAGACTGACTTGCCAGCCCCCACTGCAGCCTTCTTTAGGCAGTTCACTGACAGTGGGCTCCAGGAAGGGTCTGCAGCACTAAGGTCCTGGGGGCCAGATCTTCCACAATGTGGTAGCACTGCTCCTTCATCTCCTCCTCGTTTGCCTCTTTGTAGGACTTCCTTCCTCTCTAGTTCTTCTTAGGCTTCTCAGGTGCCCTGATGACAGTGGAGCTAAGCTGCTGGGTGACTGCCAGAGTTACATGTTGCAAAAGGATGGCTAATATTATTGTGTTGTCCTTAGCCTAAACAAGGCTTTTTTGCTTTGTTCTGTTAATTTTACTTTTGTCCAGCACTAGTCACTGCAAGCCCACAGTGTGTGCTTTAATTTTCTCCTCACACCCAGGCGAAGGCCTGCCTCTCTCCCATTGCACAGCTTTTCCAAAGGTTAAACCAGGGAGTAACACTGAGAGGGTTTAGATCTGGACAAGGGATACACTGAAATCTAAGTTTCTTATTCCCTGGAATAGGAAAATGTGTGAACTGAAAAAAGATATAATTTGTACTGTCTGGGAAGAATGATTTTCCTTGCAACAGTTATTTAGATAACTTCATATTAAATAAATTTGCTTTTTAGAAGATGATTTTTAGTTATCAGTTATCAATACTAGTGACTCCCAGAGTTGCAAAACTACAGCAGTCATGTACTTACAGATGAACCTGGCCATTACCTGGCATAATTAAAGACCACAGATACTTTACTCACATTTTGAATAGACCAGGTGTGTTCTGCCAATGAACATATTTTAGTTAACCCCCCCAGTCTCCTTTCTTCCCTGGTTCTTTTTTATTTCAGCTGTGAGTAGATAGGGAGACAGTAAATGCACACAAGGCAGAGATATCACCTTCCTAGGCTTGCAGTACACAAACATCCAGGAAACCTACAAAAGCTCTAGGAAATATTCTCTACTATGAGGGTAATAATTAAAATCCCCAAAACAAGCAGCCACAAATTCTGGGTCAGATTCTTGAAGATCTCAAAGCAACTTCAAATCAATTTCAGAAAACAAGCTATGTCTTGAAAGCCCTGGTTTCTCCACATAGAGGAAAAACAGTGAAAAAGCTGAAAATCTTCAATCTCGTGAGGAAAATTTAAAAAGCATTAGAATTATGGAACTACAAACCAAATAAAAACCATTCTAGTGGAGACAGTAAGTACATAATAGTGAGAATGCTTCATACTGCATGTATCATTACTGCACTTAGTATAGCATTATTAAAGAGTGCAAAAACTGAGAGTACAGATCAGAGACGATTAGTATACCAGCCAGACTATTTTGGCAGGACAGCCTACTAAAATATGCCCAAGACAATTCTAGGCAAAAATCAGGAACATCCAACTCTATTCAAGTTAATGTCAGTGACCTGGAATATGTAAAAAGAAAAGTAGATCATTTTCTTTGAAAAGACTTAGCAGCTGAGCTTGTAACACAAAGAAATAGAGAAAAAATTTCAGAACAAGTTGAATACAAAAACTATTAAAACATATAGAATAATAGAATCACAGAACAATTTTGGCTTGAAGAGACCTTCAAGATCATCAATTCCAACCTTTGTCCCAGCCCTATCAACACCAGTAAACCATGTCCTTCAAGGCATCATCTACCCTTCTCTTAAACACCTCCATGGATGGTGACTCAACCACCTCCCTGGGCAGCCTGTTCCAATGCTGGACAACCCTCTCAGTAAAGAAATTCTTCCCAATATCCAACCTGAACATCCCCTGGTGCAACTTAAAGCCATTTCCCCTTGTCCTATCAGTCGCCACAACAGATCAACGACTGCCTCTCTACAACCTCCCTTCAGGTAGCT